>NC_089745.1:30595489-30615489 GCF_040412425.1 Macrobrachium rosenbergii | reverse complement strand
CTACCCGGCCTCGGTTACCCTGAATGGTCAGATTGATATAAAACCGTCACTGAAGTATGAAACACGTTATCTTGCAGAATTGCTTGAAGAATACTCCTCAATGGATGATGATGGTGATGATGATGATGATGATGATGATGATGATGATGATGATGTAAAGTCAAAATGGAATTTGTCATATGATAACAAAGCTAATAGTATTAATACAAAAAACAAAAATACTTAAAATATCAATTGAAAAAGTATATTCATAATAACAACGATAATGACAAAATAGAAGTCTTACAATCTGAATCCTTTCTCTAAATCAATAATGAAAGATGTATTTATTGGTATTATCCTATACCATATATAATAACGTTTTTTACCAAAACTGTCGCTGCTGTAATATTGAAAAGCTAAATTAAAACACAACCCAATAATCATTACAAAAATGTAAGTAAAACCTACAGATCATCAACAGATCTTATAAAAAAAATAACCTTACCATAACGTCCCTTATCTGTGTTTACGAAACAAAGTATAGTAGTTACCGATGCCTTAGTTGCAGGAGAGCAGGCTGTTGGAGAATCTATGGGTCAATAACCGACAAATTCACCTGCCTTGCCATTCGTCACCATGCAACCACAAACATTGCAATGATAGGCAGTAGCATTGAGCTGCACAAAGAGGGATCTTGAATTCTCCGACCGCTGATTGCAGGTCTGTCATCCCACACAAGACTGCTCACAGTGGTGCTAAAAATGAATTCGGATGCGGATGAGAAGTGAAAATCACTCGAGTGCTCCAAGTTGTGACAAACTTCTTCTCTAAGTATTTTAATCAGCAAAATCTGGCCACAAGCTCCAGCCTCCGTCTCATAAACCATGCCTTGAACTTGGGGCAACAATTCAAATAAGTGTTTAAAATGTGGAGAGAGAGAGAGAGAGAGAGAGAGAGAGAGAGAGAGAGAGAGAGAGAGAGAGAGAGAGAGAGAGAGATTACCTGAATTACCTAATAATTTCTAAGAAAGGGTACTCTTATCTAATAAAAACTTTTATACATTAAACCTTTTCATGAGGAGGGATGGAGGAGACATTACATACATCTTCCATAACAATCAACATTTTAACGAGAGAGAGAGAGAGAGAGAGAGAGAGAGAGAGAGAGAGAGAGAGAGAGAGAGAGAGAGAGAGAGAGAGAGACCATGGCACTTGCAGCAGGTCTACATGAGAACGCAGGAACTGAAATACAAATATAAAAACGAGTCAATTAAAATGAACAAAACTGACCATTTTATTTTTTCTAAATAGCATTGCATCAACAACATGTAACGGCTGTTACTGAGAACAGAATAGAATTTACAATTTAGGCCCAAGTCCAAGTGCTGGGACCTATGAGGTCATTCAGCACTTAAAGGGAAATTAACAGCAAGAAGGTTGAAAGGCGTAACAGGAAGAAACCTCACAGCTGCACTGTAAAACAATTGTTAAAGAGGGTGGAAAGTTAGATGGAAGAAAGAGAATATGAACGGAGGCACAGTAAAAGGAATGAAAGAGGTTGCAGCTAGGGGTCGAAGGGACGCTGCAAAGACCCTTCAGTATTGCCTACACTGCACCACGTGAGGTGCACTGACGGCACTACCCCATACGGAGATGGCTATTACTGAAAAGGCTCAAAATATTTAATGTCAAGCTTGTGGTATATGTTTTTCCACAAGAGTATTAAAAATCTAATGCATATTAAAAATCTGTATTGTAAGGTTTTATACACACAAATATATATATATATTATAATATATATATACATATATATATATATATATATATATATATATATATATATATATATATATTATATCTTTTTGTATATATATGTGTGTAAGGTTTTATACATACACAAATATATATATATATACATATATATATATATATATATATATATATATATATATATATATATATATATTATAATACATTTAGAGCCAGTCTTTTTGGGATGAAACTGCTATCCTCAAACCATTTACCCTGGCTGCGACCCACAGCAGTCGTATCTAATTCTCTACTAAGACTAACTTAGGAATAATGGACCTCTCAGGAAACAGGCCCAGGTCGTTTCACCCACCGCAGGATCGATCTCGAGTCCCTTGCTAGTGAGACGAGGTCCCTACCCTGTAAATTTGTGGGTACGCATTCACGTACTATATTACATACTTTTTGTGATTCCAGGCATAGGCTTTTCTTTCAATGCAACAGATGCGAAATTATCAAACAAATAATGTACAATTTCCTAAGCAATCTGAGCAATTATGAATGTTTAACAGTAATTTATTCAAGACTATGATAATACAAGCTCAGTAAGTTGAGATGAAAGAAAGTGTAAATTGAGTGCTGAAGTCAAATGTCCTGAACAGTTGTGCGACTGAGCCATGGAAAAGCATGATCACCTGTGGCAAATGAGCACTGAAGATCTTGTAGAGGGAAAATGATCATGGCACTCATGAGAATACACACTGAGATAACTAAGATTTAGAAAATTAAAAGATTCAGAAAATATGAAAGTGACATATTCCAATTATGGCAAAATCCTTATCAAAGAAAAAACATTAAATAATCCCGACAGTATGGGTGACAAATGCAAACAGGGCTCGGTCCTACGACTAGAAAAGAAAAAATAAGAAAGTATGTTAATGAAAAAGAACAGCGTCTGACCCGAAAGTGTAACAAACCTTCCTCAATAGAGGGGTAATTATAAACCAGGGGAAGCAAAAGTAGAAAAACAATTTAACGACTTATTGAAAAAAGATAAGTTTTAACTAATTATTTGATGCTACAAAGACTATTAGTGATGCTGCCATCGAAACAGTTATTCCTGTAAGACGGTGCCTTACCCGGTTTAGAGACCAGTACGCCTGAGAGATGGAGGGACACCTCTCGAGTCAGCAGAACAGTGTCAGAATTAATATACCTCTCGAGCAGAAATAACTAAGATACTCTGTGTCAGAGAAAAATACGAATCAATAAGGAAGTGAAGTCGGAGTAGTTAACTTGAAGAATTTCCATGGACTAAATTCTATCCTGATGAGAGTAAAATAGCAAGAGAAATATGGGAATGGAGTTCCTTGAAAGGGCCGGTTAACAATTGCAAAAAATATGAATAACTGATATGAAGAACTGAAGCATCTTAGACAATGTAATTTTTAAAAGCAAGATAAGCTTCATTAATCCATTTATAATGTTTACTAGCATGTTATTACAATTAAAACTAGCTATAGTTTTACATGAAGCGTGAGGATTAAAAAAATTAAATAAATAAACAATACTAAAGGATAAAAAATTTCATGTCCTTCACCTAAAGAACACTTATCTTCAATGCCAAAAGGACTTGTGCCTTCAAAAATTCTGCAAGGATCGTTGTGCTTTACCTTAAATTTATATCTCCAGCAAAAATATGAAATTCATGCACAAATAGACAAACACACACACACACATATATGATTATATATATATATGTGTGTATATATATATATAATATTATATATATATGCAGTATATATATATATATATATATATATATATATATATATATATATATATATATATATATATATATATATATATATATATATATATATATATGCTGATTTACAAGCAAATAAATAACCTCTCAAAACAATATTGTCAAGTAACTGGTGAAAATGACAACTCTCTCTTTGTATGTAGGTATGTATATGTATATATGTACGTATAAAAGTAACAAATCTCAACACTGTTAAAGCAATTTTGTCGAGTCACTAAAGCTAGCTTTGCATAACAATAGTCAGCAAAAAGCAATAAGTTCAAGACCAAATAAACACTTGAGATTCTTGCATGCGTCATTATATCGTTATCAAAACAATATACGGCATGAGAGGCACTAAGGATAATAACTGCGTCTTAACTTGCATCATGCAGAGTACAGAACATGTGAAATCTCTTAAGGTAATGGCCAAGTTAGTATCGTGTGTAGGATAATGAACTTGATTATGTGGCATAACGAAAAGAAAATAAACATCCAAATTAAGGCAAGGGAGATCATGATCGCTGAAGCACGCCATAAAATAACGAAAAAACTGAAGAGAAAATTCTGAGTAAAGCCTGAAAATGATACAGCGTGTTTAATTTATCGTTGGGAAGATCATGCGGATAATGAGTGCCAGCCCTGCCTTTTATGTAAGGCCCCGGACTGAATACATTAAGTAGATTAACGACCCCGAGATGTTACGTCATAGCACAGCTGAAATGACATGGACAGGCAACCCTAGACGGGCTAAATAAGCATATACATTGTCTTCAAGACTAGCTTTAAAAACCAGATCAGGGTTAAAGTCTGGGTTTTCAGATTATTTAAGGGCATACACATGTACACGAGCGCACTCAAGCAAACAAACAGACAAACAAAAACAACACAATTACATTAAGTACAGGCAAACAAATATGCATGGACAATGTTTTCGAGACGGAACGCAAAAATCAACTACACTTACAAGCAACGTTTTCAGAGTAACCCGGGCATAAAGGCACACAAGCATATAGATTCCAGAATTACACTATGGACAGACAAACTATATTAATTCTAAACAAGTATATAAAGTCTCCAGGGCGGGCTTTAATTAAACATCTAAAGTACATAATAACCTAAGGCATTCAGACTAACCAAAGCGAGAGAGCGGGCGCGCGCGCGCACACACATAACTTCACAAAACCATATTGTTTTCGCCGAAACCGGTTCCTTTAAATGACCCACCCCTCTCTCCTCACATGGCCCAAATATCTCCTTCCAACCCCCTTCACACCACCTTCGCTGTCGTCAACGTCATCCCCTTCCGTTTGTTGCACAGGCTACAGAGGAAAGGATACTAAGAAGTTGTCTCAGTAACTTGCTTGTAAGGCTTTTTTGATATAGAAGTTAAATTCATTAAGTTGTGGTGAATGGTAGGTACTACAATGTCTCGCAGCCAAATTCACAATGTGAGAATAAAGTCTTGCATTTATCAAAATATGCTGAAAGCAATAAAAATTCTTGATGTGACAAAATATATTATAATTAATGTGAAGGAAAATATTTTCAATATGATGGACTATGTAACAAACAATGAATCCATGAAGGAATCAAATCTGACTTCATGTATTAAATGATATGATAAGCATTAATGCCTGGCACCTTCATCGAATTTCAATACTTAATTATACATATATAGGAGTACATCACGAATCATCATGAATGAAAAAAGACGAGATACTGATGTAAAACGATTATTATTATTATTATTATTATTATTATTATTATTATTATTATTATTATTATTATTACTTACACTTCTTGCATAAATCTTGGTATATTTGACACCAAGATTTACATACATTATTATAGGCAACGCTTCCAAAGATGCCTGAAAGTGATAAAGGAAAGAAGGGTGAAAAGATAAGAGCAAAATTGAATACACAAAAGGAAGAGCAACCACTTACAAAAACATAATCGATGATGAAGACCAGCAATCATGACAACACGCAAAGAAAATGGAAATGACTAAAACAACTTACATCATGGCATTTGACCCGGGGAATTTTGAAATGATTAAATGACAGCAGACTCCATCAGTAAAAGGTACATGGCACTGAATTTATTGTCTAATTAGGAGAAGCGTAAACCGAGCGAGCTATTTGACATTAAAAAAAAAGGGTGGGGCAAAAGATATCTTACGAATCCCGGGGAGATGGGGATTACCTCATCGAGGCCCTCCCGTTTTGATAGTATACATTTAGCTGAAGTATTGAATACTAACGGCTGTTATCTTTTCTCTCTTCTCTTTCTTTCTCCACCACAACTGCCACCCTCAGCAGTTGATTAACAGCTATAATAATATTTCATGGGTTACCGGAGGCATCATGGATTTTAGGGAATGCATCCATACCGCCTCTCCTCGCCCAGTAAGGCATTAGATCAGTGTGTAAACAGTCAATATAATGAGCATACGAACGAAAGAGAGGCGGGGGAGGGATGATAAGCTTAACACAGTGCGTACGGTCAGTGTGATAAACAAAATAATGACATTCTTTGCCTAAAAATTTTATCTGATCTAAATGAGGCCAAAAATCAACTGGCACAGAGTGTACTCTTCATCTAAACAGAGAGAGAGAGAGAGAGAGAGAGAGAGAGAGAGAGAGAGAGAGAGAGAGAGAGAGAGAGAGCCTTCAATCTTCACATAATTTTCAATGTAAATGAGGCAGATCAGTCTGTAGGTAACAAAAAGAATAAATAAATAAAAATTTAAAAAATAACGAGAGAGAGAGAGAGAGAGAGAGAGAGAGAGAGAGAGAGAGAGAGAGAGAGAGAGAGATTCTGTCCCCTTATATCTCCCACTTTAAATGAGGCATAAAATTAGGCGGCATAGAAGGGCAATGAACTGTACTTGGGCAAATTGAAGAATTGCGCCCATTCAATCTTTCCACTTGGATGGCTTATCTCCTGGCCTTAGATGTGTCAAGTCACAATTGGTGACTGTGGAAGCTTGATTTTATTTGGTATAGTCAGACTTGTCCAGAAAATTCGGTCAATGTAAATTAACGCCAAAACACCATGCTGTAATAATAATAATAATAATAATAATAATAATAATAATAATAATAATAATAATAATAATAATAATAATAATAAAAATAATAATAATAATAATAATAATAATAATAATAATAATAATAATAATAATAAATTCTATATGAATTTCATTTACCTCACACAATCCATACAAATATGATGTGAGTTGAGCTGGCTATATTTAAAATTATGAATATTTTAGAAAAAAAATCAAGTAGATTTTACTTTTCATTATATAATAATAATAATAATAATAATAATAATAATAATAATAATAATAATAATAATATGCATCTTGCAAATGACTGTGTACGTCTCCTCCTTTTGGATACTAATCGTAAATATCTTTTTCAAATCATAATAAACAACCAATCATTATAAGACCCGTAAGGCATTAGGCAAGTTTCATATAACAGATATACAATATAACCATCAGTTCGAAAAATCTTCCATTACCACCTCTTGGGCTAGAAAAATATTGCCCTTTTCCAACATCTAAAAACATAACAGACACCTCACACGTCTCGAACTGTCGACCTAACCGCTTAGTTCTCGCTGCTGGGAGAAAGGGAGCTGGGGATTTGGTACGATACATGTACACATTCGCTACCGGGGTCTAAGCGATGTCAGGCAGGGCAAATCAAAGTCCTTCAAAAGAAGGCATCGTGCTTACCCCTTATAAAAATGGGAAAAAGCTCGTTAAAATGAAGAAGAAACTACTTCTAGTTTCAGAGATACTGTTTCTTATCTTGTATCTCAAAAAATCTGCTTTCACCAATCGGATTTGAAAATTCTAAGTTGGAAATAAATTCAGTTTCACTCACAGAATTTTAAAAATATTTTCATTTCCAGCTTTCTGATTTGAAATATATTCAATCTCTACCTCTCAGCCTCTGCAAGTATTAAGCCTCCACCTCTCGGAGTTAAAAAAAAAAAAAACCGTTGGTCTCCATCTTTCATGCACGATAAAACAAATTCTCTCTCCACCTCTCATGTTCAAAATATATTCAGTATCTCCCCCTCTCCAGTTTGAAAAATTCTCAGACTCCACCTCTCAGGTTTGAAAAAATCTCAGTTCCACTTCTCAGGTTTGAAAAAAATCTCAGTTCCACTTCTCAGGTTTGAAAAAAATCTCAGTTCCACCTCTCAGGTTTGGAAAAATCTCAGTTCCACTTCTCAGGTTTGAAAAAATCTCAGTTCCACCCCTCAGGTTTGAAAAAATCTCAGTTCCAGCTCTCAAGTTTGAAAAAATCTCAGTTCCTCATCTCAGGTTTGAAAAACCTCAGACTCCGACTCTTCAGTTTGAAAAAATTTCTGACTCCACCTCTCAGGTTTGAAAAACCTCAGACTCCGCCTCTTCGGTTTGAAAAAATCTCAGACTCCACCTCTCAGGTTTGAAAAACCTCCGACTCCGCCTCTTCGGTTTGAAGTCTCAGACTCCACCTCTCATGTTTGAAAAAATCTCTGACTCCACCTCTCAAGTTTGGAAAATTCTCTCACTTCTCGTGCTTAAAACCAAAAAATTTCATTTGCCGAATCTGCACTTCTTTGTTTGAACAGCATTCTGTCTCTGCTTTTTTGGTTTGAAAAGGATTCCATCTTCACTTCTTTGTTTGAACAGCATTCCGTCTATGCTTTTTGGTTTGAAAAGGATTCCATCTGCACTTTGTTTGAACAGCATTCCGTCTATGCTTTTTGGTCTAAAAATGAGTCCATCTACACCTCTGTTTGAAAAACATTCGCTTATCAGTTCTCAGGTTTGAAAAGCTTTGTCTACATTTTTTTTTATTTTGAGAAGCATTCCTTTTACACCTCTAACTTTAATAGCACTCCCTTTTCACTTCTTCTTATGAATAGCCTTTCGTTAATGCCTCCTGGTTTGAAAAGCATTCCGTCCACATCTTTTGGTTTGAAAAGGATTCCATCCGCACTACTTTGTTTGAACATTATTCCGTCTATATTTTTTGGTCTGAAAACAATTCTATCTAAGAGGTGTGATCATAAAGTATCAGGACTGTTGCTATAGTAAAGGAGCTAAAATAGGCAAAATGAGGTCACTTGGCACAGATTGACCTTGACCCCCACTGTGCATGCACACTAAGTTTTTAGCGTCCTAGCTCACTTCCGCTCTTTATAGCAGTCCTTGGCAGGAGCGTGCGTAGTGTGTGGTAGTCGCACTGACTACGATAGAGAAAGGTGAGCGGAGAATCTGCATCAAATTTTGCCAAAAGCTTGGCGATACCTGCGCAAAGAACTATGCAAAGTTGCAAAAAGTGTATGGAGAGGAGTGTATGAGCCGCACACGAGTGTACGAGATGGCGGACAAAATGTCGATAGCGACGAACGTTCTGGGAGACTCGCAACCAGCAGAACTGAGAAAAACATCGCAGTTGTGCGTGAAACTGTGAGGGGAAATCGTCGAATCACCATCCGTGAGTTATCTGAGGATGCGCAGATTATTGACGGTTCAAGCTGTGAGGGGAAATCGTCGAATCACTATCCGTGAGTTATCTGAGGATGCGCAGATTATTTACGGTTCAAGCTGTGAGGGGAAATCGTCGAATCACCATCCGTGAGTTATCTGAGGATGCCCAGATTATTTACGGTTCAAGCTGTGAGGGGAAATCGTCGAATCACTATCCGTGAGTTATCTGAGGATGCTCAGATTAGTTACGGTTCATTTCAGTCCATTACCCCTGAAGATTTGGGTATGAGACGCGTGTTTGCCAAGCTTGTACCAAAACTGATTTCAGCTGACCACAAAGAAATCGGGTTTCAGTTGCGCAAGATCTCCTTGATTGCATCGAGAACAATGAAAACTTTCTGAAAAAGGTCGTAACGGCTGATGAACCTTGGGTCTATGGCTCAGTCTTCGCAATGGAAGACCCCAACCTCTTCGAGACCGAAGAAAGCACTAATGAGTCGAAGCAATGTGAAGACACTGTTGACCGTTTTAGTCGACTACAAGAGAATTGCTCATCATGAGTATGCTCCACCCGGTCAGACAGTAAACAGGCAGTACTACTGTGACCTATTACCGCATTTGCAGGATGCTATTCATCGGAAAAGCCCAGAATTGCATGCGTCTGGTGAGTGGCAATTGCACTATGACAATCCACCTGCCCAATCAGCGCAGCTTGTGCAGCAGTTTTTCGCCAAGCACATCCCCCAGGTCTGACAGCCACCGTATTCCCCAGATCTCGCCCCTTGAGACTTTTTCCTCTTTCCAAAAAATCAAATCCCACTTGAAACGAAGAAGATCTCAGGGCATCGAGGAGATCCAAGTGAAGGCGACGAGGCAGCTGCTGATTATCCTAGAAAACGAGTTCCGGGAATGCTTCCATCAATGGAAACAACGCTGGATAAAGTGGCTTCCGAAGGAGACTACTTCGAAGGAAATTAAATGCTAAAATGGTATGGGGAGTAGTTTTCTTTTTACAGCACCAGTCCTGATACTTAATGATCACATCTCTTACACTTCTTTGTTGGAAAAGCATCCTGTCTACGTCCTTTGATCTAAAAAGGATTCCATCTACACCTTTGTTTGAAAAGCATTCCATCTACACCTTTGTTTGAAAAGCATTCCGTCTATGCCTTTTCGTCTGAAAAGGTATAGTACTCGAAGAGTACTATCTCTGCCTCTTACATTTGAGACATATTCTGTCACCATCTCTCGGGATTAAGAGACATTGTCTCCCGTCAATGATTTCCGAAATGTTCAGCCTCCAGCTCCCAGGTTCGAGACATCCAGTCTCCCCTTTAAAACCGTGTTTTATATTCTAAAGTTCAAAAACATTCTGCTTTTACATATAATGCCTCCACTTCTTGGGTTTGAGACATCTGTCTCCACCTTTTGGGTTTTGAGATACAATCTTCCTCTACCTCTTTGGAATGGAATGAAATGGAGAATAAAATCTAGGCCAAAGGCCAAGCGCTAAGACCTAGGAGGTCATTCAGCGCTGAAAGGGAAAATTGGAGAGCAAAAAGTTTTAAATATGTAACAGAAGGAAACCCCCACAGTTGCACTACTGTTAGGAGAGGGTAAAAAGTAATAAGATAGAAGAAAGAGAATATGAACGGAGGTACAGTAAAAGGAATGAAAGGGGTCGCAGTTAGTAGTAGAAGGAACGCTGCAAAGAACCTTAAGTATTGCCTACAGCGTACCACGGGATCCACCTCTTTGGCTGGACACATATTGTCTCCAGTCCACGATTTGGAGACATAGTCCTCGTCCACCTCTGGTGTTTGGAACTTATCCTATCTCCATTTCTTACAATTCGCCAAATCTACAGTTGAACATGTCATAAACACACGTCAGCAAATTGTTGCATACACAGCATAATCAGGTTGAATACAAGTTAACGACTTACTGGTAATCCTAACCAGTGCTTTATATATATATTCAGATTTTTCCAAAGATTCGTTCTCTACTTACAATCAAACTTGTTTTCAACCTGTCCGTGATATAAATAGGTGCTACTATAGTAGGCAGTCTACCTTGCAATACTTAATCTACAAGAAACCATGTGAGATCTACCGCAGTCTACTGCCTTTTTTACTTTTTAAAACGAGCTGCTTACTTAATAATTGTTTCTTATTTGCTACCCCCTTGTACTTGCTACTTGTCTGTTAACAAAAAAGTAACTTCCATCACAATTTCTAATTTTATTTAGATATTACAGTCAAAGCCCTCAGCGACATGCTATTCAAGGAATTCTATACCTCGGTGATTGCTTCAGAAAATACTGCTATCTCTTTCCTTCGTCAGCATAACCTATTAGACGCTGTGCAAGATGCTGAGCCATGCCACAGATGTGGCTGTGTAATGCAGAAAAAGAGATAGCGCGGACGGAATGGTGAATTTAAGCCAATACTTCAATGTCCAAAGAAAGGATGTCAGACTTCACGATCAGTAAGAACCAATAACTTGTTTTTCAATTATACAGATGATCATAATCGAGTGAATTCCAAACTGAGTTTGTGTGAAATCCTGGAATTGGTTTTCCTTTTTGTAATGGAGATTCCCATGGATACAACGGTTAAAGTAACGGGTAAATCCCCAAACACAGTCACGGATTGGTTCAACATATGCAGGGAAGTGTGTAGTGCAGTTGTATCATGCAGTTTTAGATGTCAAATGGAAGGCACTCCTTAAGTGTCAATTCAAATCAACGAGGCAAGATTTGCAGGCCATAGAAACACGCGGGTAGACCGCCTATTATAGTAGAAACACGCAGGTAGACCGCTTACTATAGTAACACCTATAAATATTTGGGATATATTCCACCTGCACCTCGTGCATTTGGAACGAATTTTATCTTCACTTCACGTTTGAGACATATTCCATCCCTGCCTCCCTGGTTGAAAAGTGTTCCGTCTCCATTACTTGGCTTTAAAAAATAACTAGTCCCCACCTCTCAGTTTTAAAAAATAACTAGTCCCCACCTCTCAGTTTTAAAAAATATTCTATCTTCATCTCAAGTTTAAGGGACATTCCATCTATACCCTCGGGTTTGAGGCATAATCTATCTCAGCCTCTCATTTAAGATATTCTATCTTAACCTCTTGGGTTTAAGACATACCCTACCTCCACCTCTCGATATGAGACATATTTCAACTATACCTCTTATATCTGACTTATATTTTGTCACGGGTTTAAAATATATCCTATATCTACCTGTCGGAATTTGAAAAATGTAATGTCTCCAAGTCTTGGGTTTGAGAAACATTCCATCTCCACCTCAAATGATGGAGAAATTTCCTTATATATCTTTCATGTTTAAGACTTATTCTATCTCGCCCTCAGCCCGTTGGTTTTAAAAGATTGGTTTCATCTGAGTTTGAAAAACAACCCCGTCTCCAGTCCCTAGGTCTGTAAAACATTTTCTCCACCTCCCGGGTTTGAAACACAGTTTGGTGTCCACCTCTCGGGTTTCAGGCGCATTCTGTCTCTGTCTCTTAGGTCTGAGACATTACGACACTACCTCTAGAGTCGAAGCACATTCCGTCTCTACCTCTCAGGTTTTAGATATATTTCCTCTATACCACCAGGTTTTGCGACATTTCGTCTCTACCTCAAGGGATTGAGGCATATTCTTTTCTTACCTCTTCAGTTTAGGACGTAAGTCTCCACCATCCGGGTTTGACACTTACAACATATTCCTTCTCTACCTCTCAGGGTTTGCGACATTCCGCGCCCAGCCCTCGGGGTTAAGACATACTCCAACTCCACATCCCAGATTTGAGAAACATGCTGTCTCCATCCTCCTGGTTTGGAGAGTGTCCTACCTCCACATCTCCACTTATAAAAATACTTTGCTTCCACACTGCTCCTTACTTAGGCGATAATAACAGGTTATTATTAAGCCGATTCTTCATGTTTGTTTTCTTGTGTAAATTACATAAATGGGGAAAAGCTTAACGAAATTGTTAAAACTCCAATATTATAAAAACGTAATTACGATAGATATGATGAAAAGTAAAAATAATCTCACTTCAAGATCTATTGAATGAAAAATAAATAAAAATTTAATTTTAAAATTTTAACAATTATTAAGTTATAATCATCACACTGAGAGTAAAAACTGAAGAAATGAAAACATTTTCTTCTAACTAACATCGCTGATAACACTCATTATTAAATGACATTAAGAACCACGTCGGATGCTAAAATTAGCCAGTTACAAACATCGTCCTACTAAGAAACTGGTTGCTGTGGGGCTCTCTGTACATTTAAGTGATTCGGGGATGTAAGCGAGCCGGTTTACAATTGCAAGAGGAGCCAGTGAAGAGAAGGAGATGAGCTTTAATCCGAGGAGTAAGAAGTAGCCTCAGACAAACCAGCTTACTCATTCCTGTTCTGTCTTTTCTCATTGCGCCTCACTCTGATTTATATCTTCTTCTTCATCTTATTCTTCTTAGCAATGCGGTCTTCAAGGTCTAGGATCTAGAAGTTCTTGAGTAGTTCGAGCGCGCACGCACGTACGCACATGAACTTACATTTGGCGACAAGTCGAACACACTCACGAGGCAAATACCACGAACTTAACGTTAGCAAAATCCATATTCACATCCAAGCTCGCATACAACGACACGCTCTTACTCAAACATACTGACACTCGAAACTCACACAAACTCATACTCAAATACTGAATGTTTTCTGCATCGCAAAGACAATGTAATACAGCTTCATTTGGTACGTGACCAAAAAATCAAGTCTGCATGACTTCTTCATATCGAAACCCGGCGCCCCTCCCCCCATTACGTTTATTTACTCAAGTGGGCTTTTGTGCATCGTTGATCGTAGGGTCCTGGCCAATTTCAACTCGAATTTCCCCGGCAATGTCACCGAAGGGCAGAGAACAGCATAACACGAATCAGCAGTCGACAAGAAAAATTAATAATTTTTATCTGTATGGCATTATGCTTATCAGAATCGTGTTTTGTGTATCATAAACAATATGGATAAGTCAACAGAAGACAAAGTTAGAGCCTTAGAACTGTATGACTTACAGAAGGAGAAGAAAAAGACAAATCGTTGGATAAATCACCATCAAGATGAAATAGAGAGAGAGAGAGAGAGAGAGAGAGAGAGAGAGAGAGAGAGAGAGAGAGAGAGAGAGAGAAGTTAGTAAATGGAACTGCGTACTCATACATCTCGTTCCGAGCTTATAGTTTTCTCCCTTAACGCAACGTTAATAAGTAAAAATGATAACTACACTTTTCATGAGAAGAAGTAAAATAACAACCGGCGTAAATTAGCCGGTGGAAATTCCGCCAGTTCCTTCAGTTTTCACATTATTATTAGTGCAGTGGTTGTTATGGTTGTTGTTGCTGGTTGCCGGTGCCTTGGATGTTATGATTGTTAAATTCTAGTGCCTTTGCTAAGATTCTTTTCAACATTTTTATTTTCATTCGCAAATTAGGTAAAATAAAATACACAATACATCAGTCCCCCACAGCACCTTTCATCGTAGCTTGTAAATAAAAATAAAAACAGCAACCACATGTCAACACAAAAAGTGACAACAATGAAACTCGGGGCTTACACAGTGTACACTACACCTCACACTAAGGTCATGTTTTGCAGGGCTCAAATATCATCTCATGACAGGTAACCGAGTGTACCTACTGTTCCTTCATGTACTGAATGTAAAGAGATGGATAAGGAGTATGGAATGAGATATTATGAGTACAGAATTATGTATATCAAATATAGAATAACACATGATAGGTGCAGCATGATGTACAATGAACAATGGTGCATATATATATATATATATATATATATATATATATATATATATATATATATATATATATATATATATAAATAATGAAAAAAAGGCATAGAATGATGTAAAATATCTCAGACACAAACTACTGCAAAATGAATATAAAATATACAGCTGCTTTATTGATGAAAAGTTTACGAGTGAGCTTGTGCTGCGCGTGCTTGCACACGCATGTGTAAATCAGGACTTGAAATTCTCCCCATTATAAATAATGCTCCTTTATAATAAAATTTCATGTTTACAGTGAAGCTCATTGGGAAAAAATTCCCACAACTACATTTAGGAATATAAAGCTATTGAATCATTATTAAAACCTTAAGTATCGCAAGTAGTACATTCCAACCTTGCATCAAAAATACACCGTACAGGAAATTCCTTTCATGAAAGCCGATGTGCCATTTAACTTTTATCGGTGCAGTGAACGTGGCCTCAGAGGGATCCCAGTGTCCGGGTCCAGGAATCATCGTAAGCATTTCGATTTTTCGAAAACAGAACTTTTGAATGGCTACGATGTCACTGGAAAGCAAAGCTGAATCTTATATCCCAATATTTGACTTCTGTCTAATTAAAGAAGTGTTTACAAATAAACTTTTACAGGAATCGGTATATATGGATTATAGGAGTATTCATGAATGAAAGGATTTTAAAAGTTTTGTTGTTTTTACCTTATTATGAATGACCATGTAGTATTATATTTAACATTTTCGTCGCTAGCGACCATGTTAAGCTAGTTGACACAGTTTAATATATCAGATTAATCAACCAGCTCTTCAGTTTCGCCTTTATTTGAGAATGAAACTAAAAACATGACGTGTCATCTTAGGCTTTATTGATGTTATGGCGTGATTTTGTTCATTTACATTTATCACTTCATTACAGAAACAGATTTGTTAATAAGGTGTTGTATACCAATGGTAACCTTAAATGCATTAATATTCATACATTAAATTATACAACAAGGAATATATCTGTCCATTCTGAAATCTGTTTACTTTGATATGCAGATCTGAATTCTTCCGGTGATTTTTTTTCTTCTGAGGCATATTTTCTACATACAAGCATTCAATTCTGGGAAATTTTCTGAGGAAGTTAATGAAGATCTAAGACTATAATAATAATAATAATAATAATAATAATAATAATAATAATAATAATAATAATAATAATAATAATAATAATTGAAAGACGAGATCATAAACCGCACAGCAAGCGAATGTCCGGCGCTTGCACAGAACCAGCATAAAAAGAGGCATGATTCAGTTGCAAAAGCCTTCCATTGGAGCCTGTGCAAGAAACACCAGCTAGCTTGCAGTAATAAGTGGTACGAACACCAACTTGAAGGAGTGATAGAAAACGATCAAGCAAAGATCCTCTGAGACTATGGTATCAGAACAGATATAGGATGATACGTGCCAATAGACCAGACTTGACGCTGATTGACAAAATCAAGAAGAAAGTATCACTCATTGATGTAGCAATACCATGGGACACCAGAGTAGGTGAGAAAGAAAGAGAAAAACTTGATAAATATCAAGACCTGCAAACAGAAATAAGAAGGATATGGGATGTGCTAGCGGAAATTGTATCCATAATCATAGGAACACTAGGCACGATCCCAGGATCCCAGAAAAGGCACCTGGAGAAACAAGATGCCGAAGTAGCTCCAGAAGAGCGCGCTTATGGAAACAGCACACATAGTGAGAAAAGTGATGGAATCCTAAGGAGGCAGGATGCAACCCGGGACCCCACACTATAAATACCCACCAGTCGAATAGGATGACTGAGATAGACCTAATAATAATAATAATAATAATAATAATAATAATAATAATAATAATAATAATACATGAAAAGACAGGAGTTAAGAAATGCAGCCGTCACAAGTTACAATGCGCGATCATCTACGCTTGACAGCGAAAACTAACAAAAGGCAATAGCATGTAACGTAATGTTAACGGCCAAAAAATGAATAAAAACAAAATAATACAAGACGGACAGAAACCGCAAGAGAAACCACAAGATGACGTAATAATGAACGAGCGTTTGAAATTCCTACAGCCGTACAAATTATGCGAAGAACGTTATTACGTAGGAATTTTTTCTTTACCTGTCTTTTTCTATTAACACGTGCATTATTTTAGTCTACAACGTAACGAGTGATGAATTTTCTATTTCGAATTTTTATCCTCCAGCCACAAAAAATTAGTGTAGCACACAGTGCACCACAAGAAAATTTTTTTTTCCATATTGAGGATTTGTTTTTAGTTACATAAATGAATGAATTTTGCGTATAAAGGGCAAAACGAGAACAATTTTAACGGGATTCTTTCCTGTTAGTACAAATAAAATATTTTTGCACAAATATTATGCATATTAACCAAATGAATTTCTTTAACAACTAATGTATTTTCAGCGTCGACGACCATAGTTGTTGCGACGCCGCTACTATTAGCATATACAATCAGAATCAGCAACGTTGAAGAGAGCAAAAGCTGTGCTTTAACGTTCTGGTAAAGAAGAAAACAGGTAACCATATGAAAAATCGGAATCAAACGAAACATCCTACAATTCTACAAAAGACACTATATAAAATAAATAAAAAAGTTTTAAGTAACAAACCGGCTCAAGTTATTCAACTAACCCACAAGACACTTTATATAAAATTAAGATAATAATTAAACTTCTTGTGGTGTTTTGAGTTGCATCACCCAAGTGGGTTAATCACTTAGTCAGTTTCAAGGCTAACAATGCTACACTCAGTAAAGCATTGCCTACAAAGAGTTTATCTATTTTATATACATATATATATATATATATATATATATATATATATATATATATATATATATATATATATATATATATATTTGTATATAAATGTGTGTGCGCGTGCGTGCGCGAAAGAGCGTTCGCTCGCGTGAGAAAGGCCAAAATAGCTCAGCACACACACAGATTTGATTTGGATACAAGCATGTTAATGCTTGATAAACTATACAAAAAAAAAGTTCAGAATAACATACATGAAAACGCTAGAATTTCCACTTATTCTATTACACACAACCGCAAAACAAGAATATCATGTTTGCTATGACGAAACAGTAAATGCTCTTTACGTGAACTTTCAGTGATTGATGAGCGGCTGACAATATATATTTCTATATGAAGCATTAGTACAACTCACAGAACAACCAAAGCTATAAAAGCTGCCAAGCTTCAAGAATATTAGATAGTTATTTGAAAATTCATGAACCTCGTAATCCAGTGGTTAGAACACTCGCCATTCACAGATTACTCCCGACATGAAAAAGACTGACCAAACAACTCGATGAAGAATGGAGACAGGAATTGCAATGGCTAGAAAACAGCGAAATGATTTCCTCGGTAAAATATAAAACTGGTTAACCAGTTGCAAATTCAGGTTGAAATTAATAGAGCACCTGAATAAAGATAAACGGAACGATTACATTAAAAAAATCATATTTCAAAATCTTATATCAAGCATTTTGGCGGATAATTAAAGAGAATCTGTTGCAAGTTAAAAGGTACGGTGCCAAAGCCTTTCTTACGAGATGTAAGACGATGCAGTTTGGAACAAAACAGTGAGAAGCATGGAATAAAGAAAATATGCATTTTAATACTAAAATGTAAATACTTCCGAAGCTCTTATAAATAACCACTGCACAAATCTTACATGACGTTTAAAGATGCGTCCACACTACAGTCAAATGTGTCATAAACACACGTTGGAAACTTATTGTTGTCACATAAAAACACTGAGTACAAGTCAGCGACTTATTGCCAATGCTTCTTACGACCCAAGGTCTAAAGAATACATGTATTCTCTAGACCTTGGTACGACCAGTGCTTACTACCATCTCCTTCACTTACTATCGTCTACTTGTTTTTAACCTTTTGGTAACATGTATGCAAAAAGTTGCCGACGTCTGCTTATGACATGTTTGACTGTAGTGCGGACACCAACACCCTAAGAATATTAGCAAGATAAAAAAAAAGATGATATCCTTTCAAAAGGTGAGCAAGTCCTTTGCATTTTAATGAATCGGATCAACAACACACTGCTTCTTCTTCTAAGAGAGAGAGAGAGAGAGAGAGAGAGAGAGAGAGAGAGAGAGAGAGAGAGAGAGAGAGAGAGAGGCTAGCGGGCACGTAAATACATCCCCTGAGGAGTCATCGGCAAAAAACAAACAATCTGAGGGCAAGCACAAACAAGCTTGGCAGTCCGCAAAGGAAGCCGCTGGTTGCTCTGACAATGAAACGCCACAGAGTCGCAACAGATTAAACACAAATAAACAATCGACAGACAATACAGGGTCCGCTTTCATTCACCCCAGACTTATTGCATTCGATGGCATTTATTTAACTTTCTGCTTTCACCATTAATACCATGCAAATCACTACGTAAGTACGTAAGTTCGTGAGTACATGTTTGCTTTTTGATTGCCTGCCAATTATTCTAATTTAGGGTGAACTTGGACGCCCTCCTGTGTACAGTTAACCATATTATAAAACGCTATTTCATTTTTCAATAAAACAACTACTATTCAACTCGGGGTAGTTGCAAAGACTTGCTTCATCAATGCACATTCAGTCCTCTTGGCAAATCTGTTGTTATTTTTTCCGACAATTCAACCAACAATTCACGCCCTGGGACTACTGTAGCTTCATATTTGTCTTTACATGCAATCCTTCATAAAGTCCTACGAATAACTGACATACGATTTTCGTTTTTTAAATTCCTTGGGCTACTGTTACGGCATTTTTTTTAATATACAAAGCGAAGGAATATCCACATAACTATGCATTATGTGTGACAAAGATTGTCTATAGGTAATGAAATTGACGTTTAGATATCACATACTCTTTATAAAATTGTCAAGAATATAATGCATTTCATTCATTATAAGTATAATGTAACTGCGAAACAATTTGAATACTGCCGTCTTTTAGATTGAGCCGGTTCATTCATTTTCTTCATAAAACTAGTTATTCAGCAGTAACTATAAAAACTATTTTCTTTATTAAATAAATCAACTGATCTTTCAATTAGAAGGTCGACTGTTAAGCTATTTT
>NC_089745.1:30585489-30592989 GCF_040412425.1 Macrobrachium rosenbergii | reverse complement strand
TCCGTCACAAGTTTCTATGGCACTTTCGGTTTTAATCTTCATTTATCTTTTTTTTTTTTTTTTACTAATTTAAACTTAGTTTTCACCAAGCAGGCGCGTAATCTTTACGCCCAACGCACAAATTAAAACTTGGTTCTCTGGCATATATATATATATATATATATATATATATATATATATATATATATATATATATATATATATATTTATATATATATATATATATATATATATATATATATATATATATGTATATATATATGTATATATATATATATATATATATACATATAAATATAGTGATCTTGCTTCAATATAGTGATCTTATATACATGTATATATATATTATATATATATATATATATATATATAAATATATATACACATAGCTATAAATATATACTATATATATATATATATATATATATATATATACATAAAATCAAGTTACTTGAAGCAAGATTTACTTTTACCACCATACACACTATATCTTAATTCCTCGACATACTTGCTTTGATAAACACCCTAAGAGACCTTATCCGCTATCTCTCTCTTTGGACCCTAAAATTTGTCTTTGAGGAAGTTTATCAGACCTGACCACTTTCGGTGAAAAAAAAAATCAGGCAACTTATTACGAAGAGTTTTCAAGAATCTTCATCTTAAATCGTCAGTTTACCGAGTAATCTTTCCAACATTCCTCTCACACAAACAAACAAACAAACACACACACTTGATAATCCCAAGGGTTCCATTAGAAAGTGGGAGAGAGAGAAAGAAAGAAATGCCCGCATCTTATCCTCTGTGCAAAGACAAAATGATTAGTCACACAGTTTCTCATGACCAGGGAAAAGATTTACGACTCAACTGCGAAACGAATAATCGTAAAAAAATGGCCAAAGAGGTATGAAAAACTGGGTTAAAAACCCGACACTTTGTTACATAAATAGCAACTTTTCACCTAAGCAGTGTGTTAAGTACCTGGTGGTCAACATGCAGCAGTGGGTCGCAACTCATCCAAAGATAGAAATTGAAAACTGGGAGATGTTCAGCTCCTGAAATGACTCACACGTGCTCACTTGTTTACTATTATTCGTTTTGCAGTTGATTCGTAAATTTGCTCGTATGACTAATCATTTTGTCTTTGCGCAGAGGATATGATGCGGCCATTTCTTTCTTTCTCTCCCTCTCCCTCTTTCTAATAGTACCCTTGGGATTATCAAGAGCGTGTGCGTGTGTCATATATATATATATATATATATATATATATATATATATATATATATATATATATATATATATATATATACATACACACACATACATACATACATAAATATACTGCAGTTACGTGCAATTCACATTAGGAAACAAATGAATCAGGTTAATATAAAAAATATTTTTGACTTAATCTATATCACGATGGGTATATGGGCAAAAATATTTTACACAGATTTTCATCACCATACACAAGCATACGCACGCTCACGCATATTCCACTGAATTGCGTAATAGATAAAAGTCTTAGCAATCTTCCACTCCTCCCGAGGCCATGAGCGTAATCTTCATGCACCGAGGTCGTAACAATTTACCACATATTAAAACAATGTCATTATCACGTCATTCCCTCAGAGCTAATTGCACACAACTCATTCAACGAGAATTCAAGTGAAAGATCGTTTGAAAACAGATACATTGTCATCCCATTTATTTGAAACAATGTTTTTCCTATCATCGGTATATATATATATATATATATATATATATATGTGTGTGTGTGTGTGTGTGTGTGTGTGTTTGTGTAAAAGAGATAGACAATGAAATATATTTCACCTCTAGATCTACACTTCTGCACCACAACAGCTCAAGCCACACATCCCAACCAGATGAAATCAGCCATTTCTATGCCCATCATTAGCAAGAACCAGAAATTCTTTCCGCATTCCTCAAGTTAACCATATCATCGCCAAACGTACGAGTTCTTTATATGGTAAAATCCCCCAAGACAGGGTTAGCCTACTGCACGTCTATTGGCCTACTGCGGCTCATTCAGCTCCCGCCCGACCTGGCCCACTCCAAATATACCTCGGTTAAAGCTCTGGCTGACTAATAAACTCTCATAACTTTTATATTTAAAGTCGATGATCCTGAACTGTGCATTCTATGAAATTTAGGAGATGTATATCTGGTATTTGGGCCGGTGGAGTACATTGAACGCCACCCGGATTCCTTATTAAGAAATAAGTAAAGGATTAAAGTATTTTAAAAAATGGTATTTTCTATCTTGAACAACTAAAACACAAATATGCTGTTACAAACAATCGTAGTTTTCTCACCATTCGAAACAATAACTATTCCTCAAATGCCCATAACCTTCCATTAGTGGGATTCAATCAGTCGGCTATATATAAACATGTATATACGTATGTAAATATATATATATAAATATATACATATATATATACATATATATAGTTCAACAAGGCCTTAACAACATCATTTTTCATGTCATAACGTCCCCACTATAAACCGTCAAACGAAATATAAAATGACAAGTATGACAGGCGAATGTACTCCATCAGTGCCTCATTTGTAACACTGGTTTTTGTAAGGCTCTTCGGATGACCGTAGTGACAGGGCCATGTCCCGAGAACTTTACCCGCTGCGGCAGAGGAACGGTTAGGACGATATTTGAGGTCGAATGCCTAGCTTAATTTCCTTGGCAACGTCTTGAGCTCTTAATCGTAAATACAGTAACTGCTTAAAATTTCCTTACTCTGGACATGTTTGTTTTATTTAAGGCGTCGAGTGATCAAATGGTTTTTCGCGGATGAAAATTTAATTCAGATTTTCAAATTTGCAAACTGAATTTGGTGTTTTGCTCCAAATGTACGTAAGTATAATTTTTGTCACACATCAAAATATTCACAGTTAAACTGGAGAAATCAACCAGTCGTCAAGGTCCACAATGAAGGTTAACCTGATGAAAAGGCCTGGAATCAAGGACAAAATGTTTTTGACTTTAATCTGAAACAACCTGCAATTCGAACCCAATACCCTCGCTATACGCAACGCGACCGAAGGAAGAAATTCTAAAATCTGTGGACGAGGGGATGAACACAAAGGTGGACGCACTGACAAGAAGGCCGAGTGGTTACTGCAGGCCATCTTCATTTATAAGCAACCCCCAAAAATAAACTTAAAAACATTTCTAACGTGCGAATTAAAATTCCACGGTAACCGTTAATCAAAACACTACAATGTTGCTGTAAGAATTAAGTACATAATGCAGTGTAACTGAAACATTTATGTTTTATGTAATGAACTACCAGAAAATTATTCTGCTCTAACTTTAACATTCGATCGTCAAAGTTTCTCTCCCCTAACTAAAATCTAAGATCCAAGTCATAATCATTCACGCTCGATTGCTGCCACTCTGAGGATTCCTTCTTTCATGGCCCCCTCTGAATAGGGTTCCCTTCTCATTCTCCGTTGAGTTTCTTTACTCATAATCTTCCTTATTCCCTAAATTATTATTATTTAATTTCAAAATCATTAAATCTGCGTATGAGACAAGGTCAAAGAAAACATGAAGAAATAAAGATATATCACGAAATAGGGATATATACGAATATAAATACAACAAAATATATGAATAACGCCTACTCTGTCCTTTCAAATAAGCAAATTAATAAATAATTAAATAATTCAAGAAATGTGCTCTTATGATAATGAGGCGAATCCTCTCAATAAAGTTTTATGACAGATGAACTGACTTAGGAAGAATAGTTGTTTTCCTCACTTCAACCCTCGCAGTTCTTAGATTCCTACCATGTCACTCAATCTCTTCAAGCGTAAATATATGGTACAATTTTTCCGTATAAATATATATTTTTCACACATTATAAAGTTTTACTTCTGGATGGAATGAATGACACACTAAGGACCTCCTTTCCCAAATAACCAATGTTTAGTCACTCTCTCTCTGACACTTAGAGGATGTATTGTTGACGTTCTTGATAAATTCTCTTGTAAGCTATTACATATCAGTTGGTTTTTTGTTTGCCTCTTCTGTTCTCTCTTATTCATGGCTGTTCTCTCACAGGTCCTGTCCATCATCTGCTGTTTTGTCAAGTTCATAGGCTCGAAGGCAGAATCACAGATTCTCTGTGTACAAGCCTATCCTTTTCTGTTTTTTTATACTAAAGTGAAATACAGCCATTGCCTACTAAAACATTGTAGCATCTCTCAATTCGATGTCTTAAATTCTTATCTAAACTATTACGATACGTATTTATTAGCTTCCACTATTCCTCTGATTGACTTCCTGTCTCCCTATCATATCCGATATATTCCTATTTTCGGTTTTATAACTGAGTCTTTCCTTTTGCCCTAGTCCCTGGAATTCTCTCCTAACTTTTGTTTTTCTGGTTCTGGGAATTTTGTCTCCTTCCAGGAACAGGTTGTAGCTTATTTCGTAGTTAAATCCAATCTTTTTTCTCATTCCAGTTTTCTGTTTTTCCTATTTATTTTTCTTCAGGCTTTTGCTACTAAGGGCCTTAGAAAGAGCTGTCTATCAACATGAAAAATTACACACACATATAAATATTTATATACATATTTACAACTATGATTTAATACACAAACACACAAATACAACAGCTTCTAGGCGATGGGTAAGCTTATGTTCCATGCAAACTCTGGTTAAGGCCATAAAATATTACTTTATCATCGAAATTTTCTGGTTTAAAATTCTTTTATCTTACGTTTGAGGGCTTCTGATATTTCTTTCTGACAAAGCGCCGGATTATTATTATGCTATATCGGAGAATATGAAAAGTTGCTCTGTGAGTGCCTGGGTGCGTTTGTGAAACTGCTACGACACACACTACCCAGTCCAAGTACAAAAATAAAGTCATCAAAATCATAGAGCCTTGGTTTTTGTTCCGTATTCTGAAATATTTACCACGTACACATAAGATGTACTGTATTTATGCAGAGACAGTTTAGACGTTATATATTGCGCAATTGCTCATAAATACACATGTATTTGAAATTTTTACAAATTTATTTGAACAGGAAACATGTCTCAAAGATAATAAAACCAAATATGTACCGAATCATAAAGGGAATCTATAGAAAGCAGCAACCCACTACCTCCCGAAGCCACAGAAGTCACCGCGATACTGGAGATCGATGGTGTCAGTAAGTAGCTTACATATTGTAGGGCAATGCTTACTTCGCAAGTACTCAGATCAACCCTTTCTGTAGAAAATACGATACATATTGTCATAGCATTCCCCACTGTCACACTTGAAGGACAACGAATTACTGCGCTTAACAGCCTTTCCTTTCAACGACGCTTGGCTTAAAGTTTAAACGATTTCAATATCTAAGTCGCTATTTCCAGCTGCTAGGTTTTCGCATTTAGTTTTCATACGCCGGTTGGTGACCATATCAAAGCATTTACAAAATCTGGAAAGAGACACAGCTCTGTACCACGGCTAGGGTTTGAGTTCCCCTGTCTGAGCTCACATGGAGTCTGGTTGTTATGATACATTCAGTAAGTCGATTTGTTACACACAATGGTAATTCGATATAACTAAAGTTCTTTCGACACATCAGTCAACTCTTAGGATATGACTGTCAAGTCGTAATGCTGGTATTTAGGTATCTTCCTTCTCTTTCTTTTATGCAATAAAAACAAAGAAAACGGGACGCAGCCTGGTGGTTAGTACTGACTAACCAGTTCTCCAGCCAGCACGGGTCCTTGAAGAATGGCGGCCAGTAAATAAGGGTAAGCTGCTGAATTGAATAAGAGGATTGGTTTATATCTCTGCCTGGACTCAAACCAAACCACAGAGACGAGAAATCGTGAACTTATTAATTATTAAGAACCATGGGCGTGTAACGCACAGAATTTCGTGTTCTTTCAGAGCGCTAAATGTAGGCAGAAAATTAAAACCTATAAATACTTTCGGTTTGTTCCATACAGACTTGTGGTAATAAGACTGTATACTCATTAAGAACGACAACAACAAATATCATACAAAAATTACATTACAACAAATTATGAATAAATTCGCCTTAAAAATATGACCTTTACTGTAACAATTCCTTAGTAATAGGTTCTTACAGGCATCTCACACCACTGGAGTCCTCTTCAAGAAGATGCTGCATTCTTATCATATTCAATTTTCAGATAGGTCAGAATGCTTTATCCAGAGTTCAAAATGAATATTCAAATCGTTCTCTCCCTAAACACAATTACTGCTTTCAAATAAGGAAAATATCGCAAAATTATTAAAATATCACTGAAAAATAATCCATGTTAAAATTCTCCCTGACGAAAACCAATGCAACAAAAACCAATCATATCAGCGAACACCTCAAAACTAAGTCTTATACAGTTTCATCTATAGATTTCTAAATTAAAATATTTCAACTCTTGAAAATCCCATTTCAAAACTCCTCCAAAAGCATCCCATCTTGAAAAGGTTTACAAAAGTAAAATTAACCTTCTCCATTGCTTCGTACCTTAAAATATCCAATACTAAAACCTCCAATAAAAAAGTCATCTTTAAAAACTAACAGAAATAAAAAACCCTTCTCTACTACCTTCACCATTTTTTTCCTTACTATCCAATTCCGTCTAAAAACCCCATCTTCTAAACCTCCAAAGTCCATGTCAAAATTCCACCAAAAACAAAGCCACTTTCAAATTCATTCCTTCAATATTCACTTCTGAACGTTTATCCGGAGCGAGATAAGCAGCGCTCGGTTATGTTTGGACCTTGGGAACATTGGTTATTTTTGGACCTCCGGAAGTGTTTGCTCGGCAGACTGCAACTGCATTACGAAGAAAAAATTTAAACAGCCTGTCTTATTCTCGACATCCAATATTTTTCTTTCTTCTTTCCAGGACTTCTGAGAGAATCGGCTATATTTACAAAATGAGAATAAACGTCATAAATGTATTGAAGTCTTCAAGGTTATTAGAATGTGATGTGCAGACGAAAACAATGCAATATTATGCATGAAAGGAAGACAATATTGAGAGAGAGAGAGAGAGAGAGAGAGAGAGAGAGAGAGAGAGAGAGAGAGAGAGAGAGAGAGAGAGAGAGAGACATTATACTAAAGTTTTCGCTTTTACAAAAAAGTGATGGAAACAAGGGTTAAGTAGTATCATGAGGTAACCTAATTTTACAGAGAGCGAAAATAACTTGAAAGAGAGAGAGAGAGAGAGAGAGAGAGAGAGAGAGAGAGAGAGAGAGAGAGAGAGAGAGAGAGAGCACTAATATCTCCGTGCTAATCAAAGGTGACTATAACTGGAATCAGATGCATGCTATTTTGTACGTCAGGAAGACAACCTGAGAGAGAGAGAGAGAGAGAGAGAGAGAGAGAGAGAGAGAGAGAGAGAGAGAGAGAATAATAACATCTTCGTGCAATCAAAAGGTGATCTATAACTAAAGTCAAATGCGTGCTATTTTGTACGGCAGGAAG
>NC_089745.1:30490489-30580489 GCF_040412425.1 Macrobrachium rosenbergii | reverse complement strand
CCCTTTTCGACAAAATCAGCAAAAATTGTAGAAACATTTTGAAATAGAAGATTGCCACATCAGCATCAGAGTTTCATTAAAGCGATGTCAGCTTAGCCCGTGACGTAACCAAAGCAACTTGTGAGGTCAACAAGCACTGCCGCGCAATTCAACACGGGTTGTAATAAACATTGCCTCCTCAGCGACAATACCCTCGCTCTTCGAATTTCGGATTCGGAACAATACTCCTAAACTCTCAGATGAAAATATTGCTGAAAAAGACTGTCAGAATATGCTACTGTTCTGTTGAGTGTAATATATGTACATTAAAAAAAGGAAGTACCGAGATTGAAGACGTTGGGTCAGAGAGGGCCGTGGTGTTGCTGAAGTAGGGTGAGAAGAGAGACGCCTTAGATGACATACATTGCTGGAGAACCTTCAGCAGTAGTGGTCGATGGAGCCATAGTAATAGCAGTAGGCTATTACGAACGCCAAACACAGACGCATCTATCCAACCAACCATTTCCGTGGAATGTCATATAATACAGGCTAATAAATAATTTATTAACGTGCATTACCTATAATCGCAGAAGCTGTCGACATCTAGTTGCAATGTAATCGATCTCGTGTATATACAGTAGATATCTTTCAGATGGTTGCCACGATGATAAATTATCATATGTTAGTCTTCAACGTTTATTTTTTCTACAAAATTACATTAAACAGCATTTCCAAGAAAAGCATTCCACGGATCGTCCGCATTTATAAAATATGTCCTCTCTTACTTTACAGCTGTCTAATTACATAAGATAATAAAGAGAAACGAGTCAAGAAAGTCAATTACCAGGCAATTAGCGCCGCGGTCATTACAGTGTGACCAAAGTTGCTCGTTAGGAAAGACGTTTTATTCATTTATATTCCACAGCAGAACTAAAAAAAAAAATTGATTACTGTACCAGGAAAGAATATGTTTCGGCCAGATAAGAAAAGTGTAAAAGCGAGGATCATAGCTAATGACCCCTGTTTTTGTGACGCCAGTAAATAAGTCACTGCTTTCCAGCAAATGTAACTCAGCTACTTTTGATGACGCAAGTCTGGAGCTGTTTCTGCTCAGGCATTTGAATCGAAATATGGAAATCAATAAGCGGTTTCCGTACTATTGGGTGTCCCCTAAGAAAACAAGTAATAAAATGAGCCGAAGTTTCTTCATCGCAATCGAGTTTTCTGTACACCGTATACAGCAAAATCCACTGCTCTTTGCAGCTAAGCCCTGCCCACTTCTTACGTCACGGCCATCCCTTGAAGCTGATTGGTTGGCAATTGTTTCGAAAAGCTGCTTAATCTGTGGTTCTTTTCATCTTCACTAATTTTGCGATGGTTGTTTTACCGAACTAAAATACGTTCTGCTGATTGTCAAAAGAAAACGTTATATTATCCCCTGAAATAAAATCATAATGCGCATCTCCCTAAAAATGGTAAAAAATAATAGGAAAGTATGAAAGTAGGCAGGAGTGGTCCGCGATGCTGCAATGTTGTTTTTCGTAAATGAAGTTCACTTGAATATGGAGGTGACACAGGGAATGTCTTGCGTTCGAATCGGTGTACTTGAATTACAGAACAATAATAACTGCCGTCTGATACTGTCAAGCGTGTTCGCAATTCTAAACTTAAAACACAAAGACTTTCTCAGAGCTATGCAGATTGGAATTTCATATTGATGGTAGGAAATTTTACTACATTTTAATAGTCATAAAATCAATTTCATTGCAATCGTTTACACATTCGGTAGGATGACAAACAGCGAATGGACTCTACTAATCCAGAATATGCCTATGTTTAACTTAAAGTTATAGTATGATAGGCTATAAAGTCATATTGGATATAATTTGCTAAGAATTTTCTTAAGGACATTTTCTATTTTCGAAATAACAGGATCATAAAAAATGACGTACACCTATAATGTCCTATGTCTTTTTGTTGATTTACGCAGCTTATGACATCTGGATTATAGGCCTATCTTATATTCAGCCGTTTTATTGTGGTTCTTGTTGTAATTATTCTTGTTTTTGATGCTGCTGTTATGAAAAATTTTCGAAGACACTGCAAGCACCATATGGTAACCTAACATTGCAGAATAAACATAGATCTATTCATAAAATACTAATGTAAAGAATTATCTGCCTACTATTGTTAATTGAAATTTAGTCATTTGTTTTAATTAAAAGTAATCGAGATCTTTATGAATATAGTCTACGCTAGAATACTCTCCTAACAACAGAGAGAGAGAGAGAGAGAGAGAGAGAGAGAGAGAGAGAGAGAGAGAGAGAGAGAGAAAATTTATTGACTCGTGTATCTTTTTGTCCAACAAGGTAATCTACAAGAATGTCCCAAAGCAAATGAATCATGGGCTACTCGCAGACTGGTTTGGATAATCTCATACAACTTTTTCAGCTGTCATTTATTTTTTTTGTTATTTCGTTAAGTATCTTATGATGCCTTCCTACCATAGCCTTCATTTTTAGGGAAATGCTACAGAAGCCTTATATTTACCCATCACAGTAATATAATTTGTTATCCCCTTTGTAAATATACATTTTCAATATAATTCATTGCGAGCAGTTCAGTAGTTGTGTGTAAAGCTGAGACAGACCTATGATTGGTCTGTGTGCCATCGGCTACATGCCCACAAATTTTACTTTTATTCTCTATGGCATAAGTGGCTTTATATTTAACATGGCCATCGACGCAGGTACGCATGTATGTGTATATGCACATGCCTACATGTGTACATTTTACCGTATGCATACACATTATATACTATGGGGTCGGAGCTATTATATTACTTAAAAGCTACTCTATTTCCAACAGATACGGGTGAAAAACTATTTGCAATAAGAAATTGACGCGTAGGCCCATCCCTGTCATTGCCTCAAAATATCAGAATTTGATGTGTAGGCCTATGCCCTGTCATTGCCTCAAAATATACGAATTTGATGTGTAGGTCTATGGCCTGTCATTGCCTCAAAATATAAGAATTTGATGTGTAGGCTTATGCCCTGTCATTACCTCAAAATATAAGAAATTAACGTGTAGGCCTATTCCCTGCATTGCCTCAAAATATATGAATTTGATGTGTAGGCCTATGCCCTGTCATTGCCTCAAAATATAAAAAATTAACGTGTAGGCCTATGCCCTGCATTGGCTCAAAATATAAGAACTTTATATGTAGGCCTAATCTTACTATTAACATTTGACATGCAGGATTATGATAATATGATACCCTAATATCGGCAATGGCTGCATGAGTCTATGCTTCATTTCAATTAATGTGGTCTATGTGGAATCGCTTATGTAGGTCAACACCAATTAAAAAAAAAAAAAGATGCTTGTGTATTTAGGCTGCGCATGATCAAAATAAAAAAAAAGATGCACAAACAGAATGATCCACGATCTTTGTCATGATATTATATAATTTAATATATCTTTTATCGGAGATACCAATTGCATATTTCACAATTCCGGGAACTCAAATTTGTGGTGTCGTTCATGCACGGACCTCAACATGACCTAGCCTAACGGAGTCAAATCCTTACTGGCAATCTTTTTGGACTGATAACTAGTGTGACGTCATTCTTCTATCCTATATCGTTGCCAGAATCACGATTATGGCTAACTTTAACCTTAAATAAAATAAAATAAAATAAACTACTGAGGCTAGGTGGCTGCAATTTGGTATGCTTGATGATTGGAGGGTGGATGATCAACATAACAATTTGCAGCCCTATAGCTTCAGTAGTTTTTTGAGATCTGAGGGCGAACACAAAAATGTGCAGACAAAAAAAGTGCGGACGGACAGACAAAGCCGGCACAATAGTTTTCTTTTCAGAAAACTAAAAACAAAGACAAAAACATCTAACATATTCGTCCTTTAATATCAGAATCTAGGATGAACCCCTTATGAAAAAAACTACCGTCAATTTAGCTTCTTATCCCCGCACAGAAAGCTTATTACTAGGGCGTCACATCCCACTAAGACTTATTCTCAATTCACCTCTATCTTCACATACATTCCGTTCTCATACCTACTCCTATCCTGACATCCAGCATTTCTTGGTCTTCCCCTCCTCCATACTCCAACCTGTCTTCCTCCATTCTCTACACACACGGACATACAGCCTCGAAACACACTATATATATATATATATATATATATATATATATATATATATATATATATATATATATATATATATATATATATATATATATATATATATATATATATACATATATATATATATATATATATATATATATATATATATATATATATATATATATATATAGCTGTATACTGTATATATACATATATATATGAAATGTGATAAACCTTTATGTTTCCTATATTTAAATAGAGTCGTGGTATTTACATTACACAAGACGCATTATCAATCAAATATAGCGGATACTCAAAAAACGAACACCAAGATTACACAATTTCTATTATGTTTATCAGAGAGTGGCACAGGGTCGAGAGAGGGGGATAGTTTTCAATATTTCAAAGTTCAGAGCGAGTGAACGAACTGAAATCAATACACGGATATAAAGATGGTGTGTAGGAGAGAGAGAGAGAGAGAGAGAGAGAGAGAGAGAGAGAGAGAGAGAGAGAGAGAGAGAGAGAGAGAGATCCTTTTTCACGTAGGTCTATCGCAAGAGCTAATGGATGATGGCAGTCCTCAACGTAATGAGTCTAATGACGAGAATCGGACGTTATAATTATCATCTTTAAAACTAATAAACACGCACACTGACCGACATATGTTCAATGTAAAATTAAGCTTTGAAGAGGTTACTCTCGTAGGGCTCGACCGAATGATTTTGTCCTTACAAGAGAGGTGGAAATTGGAGCCAGATAACGTTCAAGAAGTTGGACAACAGTGTGGAAGGGACCCAAAAGGCAGGATGCAACGCAACTGGGGACGAACTGACGGTGTAAAGGCTACACTGCTTACCCTTCTACAAGGATGTGGTTGGTCAGCGCAAGCAAACGTAATTTCATATGCAAAAACGCTCACATCATACATTAATATTTAATAAAGAGAAAAAAATTGTACATTCATACATATACTAATTAAAATATTTACTATAGGCTACAGCATTTCGGTCTCTCAATGCCCTATACTCCTCAGCGTCTCCTTCCAATATATTCCACGTTTGACTAATATAGCCATTACATCATGACCTTACCAACTTGCATAGCAATGCAGAAAAAATATAAATAAAACGCATCATCATCTACGTTCAGTTACTTGTAATTCACTGTCATTCGAGTCTAGAGTCTAGACCATGTTGCGCTGAGAGCGCAGGAGAATTTATTTGTAATATACCCACATGCAAAGTTAAGAAAATAAATCGAACATATATTTTCCTTAATCTTTCTGTATTAGCTAGCTTATTAAGGCAATAAAATGGGCGGATAAAATTCCTCAATTTAATACAACAGATGAACGCAAAACGAAGACCACTAATCAAAACATACCTCGTACTCTTTCTTCCTGAAAATATGATACCTGACCAAAGCAACATCGACATGTAAAATGTCACTATTCAACATAATAAAACAAAACCTTTACTCCAAATTTCATAAAATTTCAAAGGTTACGATGAGTAGAACATGAACTGCGTGTAGGCGGAGAGCCACAGATATCTCCATATGGTAACCGAGAGAATAGGATTACCACATTTGGTAATGGTAGGAAGACAACCTGAGCATAAACCAAGGAGATTGACTGATTGTCAATTATCTTATGTGAAAACTAGACCCTGGAGAGTTTAAATAAAATGGATATTGAATGGCCAAATGATGAGAGGACTTAGCAAGTACGAAAAAGAGCGACGCGAAGATATCTGGTGATGTTAGATCGCAAGGCGGCCCACAGCCATTTAAAAGAGAGTGCAAAAGAAAATTCAGTGCAAAAGAAAATTCAGTACAAAAGCAAAAGTTAGTTTGCAAATGACTTCTATCTGCATTAAAAAAAAAAAACTAAAAGAAAATTTCAACATTACAGAAATCATTTAGAATAGAAATGTCCATTTAATACAAAAATCACAAACACAAACTACCCATTTTAAGGAAAACATGGTTTCCGCTCAGAGAGAGAGAGAGAGAGAGAGAGAGAGAGAGAGAGAGAGAGAGAGAGAGAGAGAGAGAGAGAGAGAGAGTCAACACCTAACCTAAACTATAATCGACACGTAAACTACAGGGCAGGTTGAACCGGGAATATTGATTCTGGCCCGAAGCCTTCTTTTCTACTCGTATATCTCGCCAGAATCCAAAGACAAAAAAAAAAACAGGGGTTCTGTGGAGCGAGACATTATTCCTTTATCCACTGGTCCAGGAGACGGGGCAACCTAATGCCTTATCTTGCCCAGGTCTAGGTAAAAAAAAAAAAAAAAAAAAAAAAAAAGCGGTCCAAAGCCATCCAGTAAAAACAACGAATAGTCCATGAACTGGGCCAAGATTGCTGGCTTCCACCAGGTAAATAAGGGGGAGGGGGATGGGAACTCGTTGTCATTGAATTTTAATGATGAATAACAGCAGAATTCAGTATATTTTAATATGTGATTGAGAAAGTTTGTATTCGAGCAAACATAATACATGTAAGTCATATAAGAATAAATATCACGCCCATCATTATCACTCAAAATGGGTAAACATTCATAAGGAGTAAATAATTTTAAGTTTCATGCCACCACAAGAACCAGGGTCACTGAAGCCAAAAATTCTTAAGTAACAAAGCTAAAAGGACATTAACTATCTTTGTGCATAAATGAATTGTTCCATTGAGTGGTGCCAAAGGGACCTGGCTACCTTGACAAGAACCCACTTTCTGTTTGTAAGTGAATCAGGGAGAAGCCAAAACACCACAGAATAAAACAGAACGAAACTTCTCACCTACGGACATCATAGTCCCTCACTTAGAACTCAGCCGGGGTAAGCTTGCTTCGATCGTGCTATTGATTCCTAACTCTATACCACCCTCTCAAGTCGTTAAGCATTCGGCCGATTATGGATTTAACAGCATTGCCCTTTTCAGCTGAGGCTATTAAAAGATATCGATTTGAAAGCCCCTTTTCGCATCAAGGTCTCTGCAGATCCGCGATTACATGCACAAGTGCTTTACGTAACGTGCTGGTGAAATGCTGAATTTCATGAAATGTGTGGCGACGTTTCTATGATTATTTTTTAAGCACATTACGCAATAAATAATAATGGTAGGGTTTCCTCCATAAAAGTGTAATCATAGCTTATATTTAATGAGAAACTAATAAACAAGAAATTCTATAAAATGAACATTGGTTTAACAAAGAAAAAAGAAATAATAAATAATACAAGGGGAAGAGAGAGAGATAATTTTATAAGAATCCTTCTACTCGGCGGGATGGAGAATTACAGTGTGGCTCATTAGCTCATCCCTTCTTTACAGAGAGAGAGAGAGAGAGAGAGAGAGAGAGAGAGAGAGAGAGAGAGAGAGAGAGAGAGAGAGAGCACTGCTTGCATAAATATATTAATTACCATAAATACAAACCCTTGATGTGGGCATTAGAAATTAAAAATAAAACCCCTGGGAACTTTTTCTTTGAAAAGAACTTGAAGTTTACAGACACTCCGAATATATGAGTCACGATGCGTAAATTATCATTCCACTCTTGTAAGCAACTCTAATACAAAAGTATTTTTTTATATAAATACTCAAGGACATGATCCCAAAGTGGAGCCTTATATGCATTTATAGAGAGAGAGAGAGAGAGAGAGAGAGAGAGAGAGAGAGAGAGAGAGAGAGAGAAACTTAAAATGTTTATAATAAGCTTAACATTGACACAATACTGAAACCAGCCAGAGAGAGACCACAAAGTATAGGTCACGATGCAAATTGACATGACAGCAAGAAAAACAAATACTGATGACCATCATGTGTGAGTGACAGGCAGACAGACATAGAGAGAAGAGGGGGGACCATGTGAGAAAGTTGTACACTAGCCAGTATATGTTAGTTATGTCTGGTTCGACGTTACCTGTAACTTTAAACACATCACTGCCAGAGAAAAAAGTATAAAGCAGAAAGATAAGGGATAAACTTCCATTGGTTCACAATAATGTGAAGAAAATTAATAATAAAAAAGGGAACGCGTCAACAAAATAAAAAAAATTCTAAAAGCATTATCAGTTATCCAGATTCTTTAATAAATCACCAAGAATGTAGCAGTATTTACCTTCAGCAAAACTATTAATTAGAAAGCAGAAATAAATGATCCACAATCGGAATCGAGAGTCAAAAGTATCGGAACTTTTTCAGGTATCGGAATCGGAGAATCTTAATCCAAACTCCAATTCTTAAAACGAGTCTTTGGAATTTGTATGTCTGAAACATAATTTTCGATTCCAGGTAATAATAAAAAGTAAACATTTTGTTTGACAACTTTTAAAGAACAAGTTGAGGACATTTACAGGAGAAAGAAATTTTATTGCAATGTTAAATGGTTATGTGATGAAATGAATAGGAACAGAATACAGGTACCGGAATCGGGACTCGTATCCGAATTGGAATCGGAATCGTTAAAAATTTTGGTATCGTCTCATCACTTTATATATATATATATATATATATATATATATATATATATATATATATATATATATATAATGTGTGTATATATATATATATATATATATATATATATATATATATATATATATATATATGCTTAAAAATCACAGGAGATGCACGTGTCTTCAGTATGTAAGTGAATACCACAGGAAAACGACAGGCTGAAGTTCAGTACCAAGCGCTTTCACGTGTTTATTCATGCATCTTCGGAGCACAGATGACACACAGATGAAAAGAAAGTTACAAGGTAAACAAAAAGTTCAAGAATACCAGATGGTTAATTGTCAAAAGGGTAATAAACAAAGATGATCTAGGATAATCCGGAATCACGTGGTCACAAACTAAAACCAGTGAGACACAGTTGAAAACGTTACAAGGTAAACAAAAAAGATCAAGAACACCAGATGGTTAACTGTCAAAAGGGTAATAAAAAAGATGATCTAGGAAAGATATAATCCAGAACACCAGATAATCCAAAGGGATAAACAAAGATATAATCCAGCAGTCACAAATTAAAACCATAGACTTTACCAGAAGAGATACGGAAGCTTAGCCATGCAAAATCCAAAAATATTTATAAAGCCTCACAATACGATCCTAGCTAAAAAGAGAAAAATATAATATTCGTGCAAGTGCAGGTTTCAAAAGGAAACAATATGACGTCTTAGCAATTCCGACTATATCAAAGGGAAAACATGGTATCCAGGGAATAACTTCAAGTATAAAAATATCCAACCAGTGTCAAGTCTGAAAAGATTCTAAAATATCCAAGCAACTGCCCATATGCGAAGAAAAAAAATATCTATAACGCACAAAAAAATTCTGTCCAAACAACTGTAAGTAAACAACAGATTAAAATGTACTCCACCCATGAAGAGAAAACAATATCCAGGGCGTGCTCAGGCTGCACAGACCTAGGAAAATTATAATATCCAAACAACTGCGAGTCTAAAAACAGGAAGACAAATATTCCATACACAACCCTAATTCTAAATCGGAAAATGGAAATGAAATTCGATGAAATGGAGATATAAAAATGAAAAAAATTACAATATCCAAAAACTGCGTCTACAATTCGATAACATCCGATATCCAGGCAATTTATATATATATATATATATATATATATATATATATATATATATATATATATATATATATATATATATATATATATATTATAAATACATAGACAGATAGATAGATAGAAAGACAGATAGATGGAAATAATGAACACTTGAGAACGCGCTTCACAGAAATAAATTTCTGACTCACATCAGGAACGAAATCCGGTCTCCCGGGTAACTGGTCAGGAGCTATACCAATTGACCTATCAAGGTCATAAAAGAAGCCACATCGGGAACGAACCCCGGTATCCACAGTGAACGGCCAGGGCGATACCGACTGACCTACCAAAGTCATAAAAAGGACAGAAGTACTTAGGTTCCAACTTCTTTAATGACCTTGGTTGATTAATTAGTATCTCCCTGGGTTGTCTCACCAGGGACACCGGAGTTCGTTCTCGATGTCAGAAAGTTATATATATATATATATATATATATATATATATATATATATATATATATATATATATATATATATATATATATATATATATATATATATATATATAATACATATGAGTAAATGCAAGTCTTAACAAAAAACAGTATGTACTAATAACTCAGCGGTCGAGGATTACAAAGGAAAACATAATATATCTAAGCAACTGCAAACCTAAAAAGACAATGTAATAACCAGGCAAACGAACGTTTAAAGAAGAAAACTAAATAGCATCCAAGCTCCTGCAGGCCTAAGCATAAAAAAGGATAAAAAAAATACGATATCCAAACAATGTAGTCTTGAAAGGAAACAATCGACTCTTAGTCTAAGGAAGGAAAACTAATGATATAAAATCAACTGCCAGTCGAAAAAGAAACCCATATGTAATCCAAAAGTTTTCAAAATGGTCAAATGGCTACCATTTGACCACCATGAAATCCCAAAGGACTTCCTTAAAAAGACTGTTAAAACCCCAAACCAATACTCGACTCATTTGCAAATTTAAAAGGAATAGAAAGGGGACGGTGTTAGAGACTCAAATTATTTCGTATTAAAAACCAACGGTATCACACACACACACACACACACACACACACACACACACACACACACACACACACTATATATATATATATATATATATATATATATATATATATATATATATTATATATATATATATGAATGTCTTTACTGTAATACCACTATCGTCAACACATGCCAGTGGGCTAAGCGGCTCTGACACGCTTTAGAAATGGCACAGGTTCGGGTATCTTGACTCGTACAGTTCTTAATCACTCATATCCGAATATGCATGGGCCTTATGCAACGGCGTTATATGGTACAATAATACCTTTTAACGGTAGGTTTTCCAAGCAATGTGCAGAGAGAGAGAGAGAGAGAGAGAGAGAGAGAGAGAGAGAGATCAACAAACTGCCGGTTAAAGAAGAGCGTACATGGCCCCTAACTTAGCCTATACCTAAACTACAGACATAGCCTAATATGCTACTATATCATTCATTCGCTTATCTAATTATATTACATTAGCACTTCAGCCATGGAAATTGACATCGTCCATGTCTACAGTCTTCCATGTGACTATACAAATATACATTCTAACAAAATGCACTGACATCTAACATATAAATGCCTACACCCAATTACAGAATAGAGTGAGACCGTGCTGGCACAATGCCAAAAGCTAGCCTCATCTCAGCACTATAAAACACTCTCTCTCTCTCTCTCTCTCTTCGGGCTGGCGGGTACTTATGGGTGGTTTAAATTAAATGGTGTTTGTTTTATATTAAGCCAGCGTTGTGCTGGCACAGCCTTTGCACCCGAAGCAGCCCCTAGGTTACAAAACAGTAACTGTCAAGTCTTCTTAGGCCTAGGCCTATATTAGTGAAACATGAGGGGAAAATTATGACAATGTTTTTTGCATTGTTTATTTGATCGATTTACTTTTACCCAAACGACAATCCCGTCACCTACATTTGCATTTACAAAGTGGCCTACAAAATTACAGATCACTGCCGCACGTTTACGTTGAAACGTTACGCCAAAACACTTATGCAAGATTAAACAATTTGAATTTTCCCGGCATGGAATATTCCAACGTTCTCCTCAAGATACTGACGACGAAAAATCCACTCGCGCATCCCGTACCGCAGAGCCACAATTGCATCATACCATACACATGTGTATGATCTGTGCAAGGAAATAAGAATTCAAATGCACAACGAAATTACACAAAAATTTGTAGGCGGAAAATAAAAAGTGTCTTCGACAGCGTAAAAAGAGGGGAGATTTTACAGAAAACACCCAGGACTCACATGAACACATATTATACATTCGACATAACGACAACACGTTATGTTTCACTGTTGTGTTTTCCTGTCAACGACCGTCACAAGATAACCATGGTGTTCCCGCCACAACGGAGCAGACGACGCTCTTGTCTGCAGACGACCAACTTTCATTACTTACCGTTCTATTTGAAGCTTTTCCCCTAGCCTAGTGACGTATTGGATCGGTATGATACACTGCCTGAACTGTACAACGAGATATTCCAGAGACATAAACACTCTACACACATAATACACGCGAGTACTGTGAGTATTCATGAGGATTCCATGTCTGACAACTAACCACACTCAAGCCAGCTGATACACTGTGTAGCCGCGTTCACCGATAGATGGAGGCAGACAACAGAAAACAAGTGAGCGTCGCTCAGCCCGACACCGCCTCGTAAAGTTTGGGTGCTTTTCATTTACTTGCGTTGCGTTTCATTTCATTTTTCGTGGAATAACACGTTTATTTCTTACATTTGGGAGTAATTTTCCGCCATGAGCAAGACCTGTACGAATACACGAATGATTGTAGAGAATATTATTTACAAAACAAGAGTATATTGTGTGATCAATACTGTGTCACATCAAAATTACCTAGTTATCCACGAATTAGCGCAATCCGCCGTCTAGTTGATCGTTGCAACACGTGTGCGTGTATATAAAAGAACTGATGTGTGATATTACCATGGATATAACGAGGGTACTTAGGTAAAAAAAAAAAAAAAACTCTGCACGTAAACCCGTAAAGGGATAAATATTATACCACAACGACGGACATTTTTAACGAAACAAAATATACCGAATGATAGATTATGACGATACTGCGCATATCTTAAATAGCCAGTGGATAAAAGTAAAACCAACTACTGTAGTTCATTGAAATGAAATTCACTGAAAGATACTGATCCACTGGAACTGCTCTGTAAAAGGACTCAGAGATATGCATTCCATGTCATATAAAAGACAAGACACTGAAATGTTGCAGTTTATCAGTTAGGAATTCGTCATCATCATTATCAACCTTGTTTAATTTTTATGATGCCCTATGGCACTCACAAGGTCCATCTATCGCCCCACCCCCAATTTGTTTGTCTGTAACATTTTACAGTGTAAATAGCGCCTTGTACTTCATCAGTGGCGGATTACCCAATAGGCTAAATAGAATAAGCTTAAGGGACCCCCAAGACATAGGGGGCACGGTGGCCTCGAACTAGTCATATTAAAAATTGCATAACTGCAAAAAGAGTGATAGGCCAGGAGAGGAACTAACGGGCAATTTTGTGAAAATTTTCGGTGCCAGGGTGTCTGTCAGCTGCGGTGCTATTCCTTCCATTATGCAGACCTAGGCTGTTGCCATTTCGAGCTTAGTTTTTATCTGATTTTGGCTACCTATAGTGGCTACTGAGAAAGTTTTACATTTTATATCTATACTATTATGGAACACTATTACGCATTTTATATGTGTATGCTCTCATGCAGCCAACCATAGCTAATGAATGGTGAACTGTGAACGATCTGTGTAGGGTGTACCCGGACTGGACACGTAATCTTAATTATTGTGTGTTGCTCCAATTTCCTCGATATTGCTTCGCATGTAACTTCAAAATGCTCCTAGAATTGCTCCTATTTCAAAAACCCCAGCTGATTTGGCTCGCTTCGCTCGCCTGACAGGGCCCTTCCTGCATCCTTGCAGTATGGATGACTATATTCAAAGGATTGTACGAAAGGCCTCAGAGTAATGGTTGTTGTTAAGGAAGAGGGACAACACTAACCTTTACATCCAGCTAAGGATTTAACCACAAATACTTTAATAATAATAATTTGTAATGGTCTTCTTACAGTGTGATAAAAATCCGCCTAAATGACAGATCTTAGGCGCATTGTTAACCTTGCCCATTTTATCGCATTACAATAAGACCCACTGCTGACTTTTTATCTTTACCAACGATACCTGAAGCATGGGAATTAAATTACAGTTCGGAAAAATTGCTGGTTTGTTATTGGAATTGGAGTATAAAATTTAGTCCAAGCGCTGGAACATATGAGGTCATTCAGCGGTGTAAGGGAAATTGAGAGTAAAGTTTTTAAAGGTGAAAAAGGAGGAAAACCTCGCAGTTGACCTCGGAAACAATTGTTAGGAGAGGGTTGGAAGTAAGGCGGAAAAAAAGATGAAATGAACGAGGGTACAGTAAAACGAATGAAAGGGGTTGCTGCTATAGGGACCGAAGGGACACTGCAAAGAACCTTAAGTAATGCCTACAGTGCACCGCGCGAGGTGCACTTACGGCACTACCTCCCTACGGGGTAAATTTCTGGTTTTACTGCTATATTATCAAACTGCTAACTATAAGTAAATATGAGACAGATGAAAAAAATCTTTTGATCCAGATGCACTTAATAAACTCAAGGTCAAGCAAAAAAAAATTGTATGGAAGTCATTCTTTGGTTTTTCATATGCCAAACATCTTTCTGCGTGTCTTTTTTTTTTTGTGGGGGAGGGGATTATTACAGTGACATAGATAGGACTCTGGAGCTTCATTTCTCCCATCATATTCTGATTACGATGCTAAAGTCGCACCTCTGTCTTCATTACAGAAAATTCATGCACTGTCAAAATCCGGAGAAGAGTAAGAATGGACAATAGTGATATAATTCCTAACAGCGTGTGTCCAGGGTTGCAACAGCCGCTGAAGGGAATAAACCAGTGGCCATCGTACTATTAAACTTGAGGCCTCCCGTGACGTCTGCTCACATTTAGTGTTAACTTTCTCCTTTTGCAAACACTTTCAATTTCTTCCACTAGTTTATACAATTTCTCTTCATTATCCCCAGTCAGCATTATATCTTCTGCAAGCATCAACCATTACAATCCCTATTCATGACTCATATCCTTATCTCACAACCTTGGATCTACATCTATTGTTCTATCCTCGACTTCTCGCATCACTATGCCCATAAAGTTTTAAAAAGCCATGGAGACAAAACACAGCCTTGCATCAGACTCACTTTTGCTCCATCATATAAACTTTTAATTTCTCTAAACATCTTACCTTCCTTACCATACACTCTCCACATTACAACCCTACCAGGTCTATCATATGCTTCTTTAAGGTTCATGTATACAAATTTTTAAAGTCACCAATTAAAACTTCCAGGATATACTGTGTTTGTGTGTATATAATATATATATATATCCGCTATATTGTTTTCTTTGGTGACTTCCCGTTTTCTTATATAAATTATCATATAAAACGTTTCATAACACACATTTTATCATTTTTACTTTATTTATGTCTAACAACACTCAGTTCCTCCTATCAATCTGCTTCATTCCCAATTAAACTGTACAATAAATATGTCTCTGTGTTATACTATTGTAATGTTTGTTCACTATAACATTTACGGTTTCGGAGCAAGGTATTGTCAAACCATTTCTTTGGGACCTTTTCCTCATCCAGACATACCTTACAAACCCTGGCCAGCCATTCAACCCCACCATCTCCACTGCATTGCAACGCCCAACTTGCCATCCAATTTATATATATATATGTATATGTGTGTGTGTGTATGTGTGTGTGCGTGCGTGCTGTGTATATATATTTATAGATGTAGATATATATTCAGATATTTATATCTTTCACACCGGATGCCGTGTCTTACTACAATAAAAAAAAAACCTGACCAGGAAAGTTCATAATTTCATATAACTAATGAAGAGGTGCGACTTTAGCATCGTAACAAATTGTATTTTACCTCAAAGGATTCTGACACCGGAAATGCCCCATCTTGAAGATTCCGACCACTGTCGTTCTGGGAGAGAAGAACGCAGTGCGTCAGCCTTGCTCACCCATCCAAAGCAAATTCCAGATGGACCCTATTTATGCTCAGCAGAGCAAGAATTTAGCTATGGTGCGCCAAAATAGCTGTTGGAAGAATTGTAAATAAAAGATAAAATAATAAAAAAAAATTGAAAATGGAAGTTGTCATTCCTGCAAATATTTTCCTTATTAGGAAGTTAGTTACTGCATCTGTAATTGTTATTTTCCATAATTTTATTCCTGAAGATGCCATGAATTCTTCAACAAGAAGGCAAAATTTAACTATTTTGAAGAGAAAATCTGTGCATCCCATACTATCAATGTTCGCTAGAAAGGTTTTGGAACAATCCAAAATAAAGACAATTATCACCTGCACGGAATGAATGGTTCCACTGATCATCAACGCTTATGGTGTGCGCACAACCTGGTCACCTCAGCGAGATCAAATGGTCTTACATCGTTCTCCAAACCAACGATCATCACACTGAGACCTCTGATGCCCGCATCTGAGTAAGGTCCAAAGATTAACTGACAAGGGGTGATAGCACCGCTTTTAACGGCAAGATAGATCAGGAAACTTAGGAGTGCAAAATTCTATCGCGTATTTCTAAATAAAAAATGTCAAACAACATCCTTAATAAACCCCTGTCAAAACGAATGACTCTAAGTAATTCATAGTAAAATTCTACCTGACTGTCCACTTGAAAACAGTTCTTATTTAACCTCGCGCCTTCGTCAGACAAGATTCAAAATTCCAGAGTAAGATTTTATGAGATATTAAGGAACACTGGAATGATGTCAACATCCCCCATCCTAGTTTACTATTTTTTTAAAAAATGATGATCTTAGGCCAAACAAAACTTGAAATATGCCAAAGCACTGCATTATTCATAGATGAACGTAAGCTGTTTCCCCAAGGCAGAGCATAAAGAGTTTGTTGCATACGTAATCGAGCACCTTATTTTATTTGAGTTGCAAACTTACTACCGGATATTTTTGCTTTTATACTGATGTAACTCTAATGTTATTCTTCTAAAAAGAAACCGAAGACCTAAACAGGACATGGGAGAGATGACTACGTTTCCTGAAAAATCGAATATACCTTTAGTGACCTAAGAAGTGCATTGTTTGCCTGATGATATATAGCCGGTTGTGAGGGGCCGCAGCCAAGGTAAAGGGAAAATCCATCTGGAGGCACCCCCTTAAAGAGAGAGAGAGAGAGAGAGAGAGAGAGAGAGAGAGAGAGAGAGGTGAACTATAGTGACAAGGCAAAAACGTATTGCGCCGTTCTCTGGTGTGATTTTCTCTAATGGCACAAAAGACCTTAAAGCAATAGCAATTATATACTCTTACATCATTACACACCAGCTGTAGGCTATTTTTCCAACATTAGTTAGAAGTAAGTGATTACATCAACGTGAATTTATAATACACACATTAAATTATATATATATATATATATATATATATATATATATATATATATATATATATATATATATATATATATATATATATATATATATATATATACATATATGTTATAAATACATAATGCGTATATCTGAAATCTGAAAAAAGTATTGCACAGCATAACACCAAGAAAACCTGTTACTAGGTTTATTACTGCGGTAGCCGAGTAAACGCCAAAGCATATGAACACACTCACACTATCATTAGTGACCCCGCTGGTTACTTTCAGTTACATTCGGCCTGGAGTACCGCTGAGACGCCAGCAGTTCTGTCAGTTGGTTGCTCTGGAATAAAGTAATGATTTTATAATCGTCATTATCTTCGCCTCCAACGTGTTTTCTCACACTGATTTCCTTTCATCTCCTGCCTCCCGTCTTATAGTTCTCATCCAATGGGTCTGGACTTTCCAACTCTTCTGGCGTCAGCAGATGCCCAGCTGACACAATCACGTACGAATGGAAAGGAAAGTAGAACTAGGCCAAACGCTAGGACCTATGAAGTCATTCAGCGCTGAAACGGAAACTGAGAGTAGAGAGGTTTTAAAGGAGTAACAGGGGGAAGACCTCGCAGTTGCACTAAGAAGCAATTGACAGGAGGGGGTGCAAAGAAAGATGGATGAACGACTATGAATGGAGGCAAGTAAAAGGAATGAAAGGGGTTGCACTGACGGCACTATCCCCCTACGGTGAATCGTACGAAGGACATGCAGAAGCCATCTCCATCTCATCTTCATCAATATCTCATCTATTTACAGAGTTTCCATAATGTCCCTTACGCCATCTAACTCCTAATATTCTCCTTCAGGTTTTATTCCATAATCAGAAGATTTTTTAGATACAGTTTTATAGTCAATCTGACTCAGGTCCGTATGCCAGTATAAGTCCTACTAAACTGGTGTATAATCTTATTTTGTAAGAAATTTCAGTTTATAGTTTTCAGAATGTTATTCAGTCTTCCCATCGCTCGATTTGCCGTGTTTAATTTTAAGCTAAATTTTAACTCATTTCGTCCTGTGCTTCGTTGAGCTTCACTTTCTAGACTGAGTGCTTAACATGTTCGACTTTGCATTCTTCATCTCCCTAAAAATTTTCAACTACTGTCTTTTGCTTTAGTCTCCAATTTATTATTATCTGAGGCCTCATCCAAGTAACAATAGCTGCCATTTACATTTACTGTCCAATATTAATTAAAGAAATAACTTTCCAGATAGATCCACACTCAAAATATACTGTTGGGATTACAGGAAGTATTTTCAGTAATAGAATAATATAGATCCACACTCAAAATATACTGTTGCGATTACAGGAAGTATTTTCAGTAATAGAATAATAGCCAGGCACAACGAAATACTGTAGGAACATTATGTTTACTACTGTCTACAGTCAAAATAAAATATTGTAGCGCCATTGCAATTATCAGTTACACCACAAGCAACTTCAGCAGTAACCCCGAAAGCTATCAAATACGCCTATTCTGGAAACAAGCTTCACCAGTTATGAAATACATGCCCTAGAAATTCCATATGGCCTCTGCCGATGCTATCCATCACAACTATTATTATAATATCAGCTACAATTACTACCCGTTATAAACAACCTGATTGCTTTAGTTAATGCGGTGGCTAACATCAGTTATTCGCTCAAATAACCAAATCAAATGCACTATAATGACCTTAGGTATTACGTCCATCCTAAATCACAGGATTGACAGCAGTCAGTGCGACGTCCACCCCATAGTGACTTTAGTAACTGCTGTTTGGTACGTCTAACTTGAAGAATCTTAATGGCCGTAGCAATGGTACTCAGTTTTAACTAACGTCGAAGAACACCAAAACATCAACACAAAACATTTTTGTAATCAGAAAGCTTGAGGAACAAAGACTGAATGAGGACCTACGATGCAACAAAGATACTGGAAATTTGTATTAGCAAGTCATGACAAGGAAGAACAAGTTAGTCAAGAAAACAGTAATCTGTAACTGACAAGTGAAACAAGCACAAAGGTAACGATAAAATTTACACATACAGTATAAGCTTTGTCGATCCATAGATCCTATGCATAGACGGTGAGAGAGCACTCCAATGTGAAAGATAAATGAGAGCTAAAGAACTAGCGATTATCTGATCATGATAATACTGGAAATCACCGGAATTCACTGCAGCCACAAGGCGCATCTCGGGGTGCGGGTGTCGCAAGCCTTCGCTGCTGCAAATCAGTCTATTTTTGCAATCGCTTCCATCTTAGGAAGACAGCGCGAAGACGCCAGGATGGATCCCAAAGGGGATCAGTTAGTTCAGTATCAACACTATCGCAAGTGACACTAGCGTCGCGCTTTAATGTTTACAGAATATTCGCTGTGGGGTTCCCGCATGAAGCTGTAATCAAACAGCGATGCGAACAAGGACACTAAAGTGCTCAAGAAAATACTGTGCAGTGAATGTCTTCACTCTGTCGGTTTAGTTTAAATTGCCAAACTTGAATGTAATTATTTACAATGATCTGATTATATGTCCTTCATTTTAGTAAAGACCAATATATCAGAATGTTACAAATAATTCAAGGATCAAACGTTTATATTAGGTATACTGAAGAGAGAGAGAGAGAGAGAGAGAGAGAGAGAGAAGAGAGTCCGCCATTGCCTTGATTACTGTGAAAGCTTAAATCCAAACCCTGACACAAATTGTAAAGGTGATTACTTAAGTAAGTGTGCAATTTCAGCTATGATCGGAGTACTGGTCATAATTCTGACGGTATATTTGTTGAAACTAAAATCCTCAGAGTCTTTTACACACAGTCAAATTTCGCCAATGTGGAGTGTTAGTAAAGGTGCACTCTAACGTAACTAGCCTACCTGATTTCACTTTACAAGGTCGAACACATACAGTTATCCACCATAAACCGTTACTTTTACAGTTGTTTGAAAACCAGCGCAATGATTACAACTTTCAACTTGTCTGCTCACAGATAATGATCGCAGGCGTTCTAGGGTCCGTTCAGCAAAGTACATTAATATAATTATGGCCACTGTCGTGAAAAAAAAAAAATGGATCCGTTTTTTCCCCGGCAATCCTTCACAGCGTTCAGGATAAGCAAGGGGAAGTAGCAAGCAGGCGGTCGTGACTGTGGTTCCCCCTTTCTGTAAAAATACCGAAGAAAATTTTTTGACATCACGTATCACATATACTAATGGAACTCTCCTTTAAGTAAATAAAGATTGATTCTGAACAAAATATCCAATGCAAATAATTTTAATAGCAATACGAGGTGAAGAGAAACCAAGTGAAATGCGCTCCGCTGTCTTTAATCGGGGCCACCAGAATAAGCAGCTGGTAGGAGTCTCGTACACTTCACGTTTTTCTCAGCCAAGAGTCCATTTAGTATTCTTATATATATATAAAAATCCTTTGTATTTATGCCACTCGAGGTTTGTCGTAGTCAAAATTCGTCTAAAGTATTGTTTCATCATTCACCACAGCCGACTCAACGCTGGGACAACTCACCACCGGCCAACTCAGCACCACGACAACTCAGCACTAGGACAAATAAAATTAACTTATTAATGGCTATTTTAAAGTATAGGTTTTTAAAACCAAAAAAGCTAATTTATTAAGGATCAATTTTTAATACATGACTTTAATTTATTAACCCTTCCTAGACTACTTTTCATCACAAAGACTTCACGTATATATGTTTGCCCTTTCTCGCCATAATAACAGCTTTCATCGCATTAAAATTGTTACGAAGTTATTCTACGTCAGCACAACACAAACTACAACATATTGAGCTAGATTACAGAATTATAATAACATTTTGATGTCTGGCTATCATTGTTGGTGGACATAGGTGATTCCATCTAAATGCCCTATCACAGTGGATGAGATTCCAGATTTTGCTTCTTCTTTCTTATTTTCAACATATACTCATGTATTGATAGGAGACGACAATTGCAGGTAAAAGTACTATTTTTTTTTCGTAAATCCTACAAGAATAAATTACACTATTTTTTCAGTTGCTAGGAACAATTATTGTACGAATAAGGATGGTAGGAGATGAGAGAGAGAGAAATTTTTCGGGCAAATTACCTCTGTATGAATTATTTGCAAACAAACGGTACATAATATTTATTTTCTGTAAATTTTCTAACTGGTAAAACACCTCGTCAAACTTTCCCACACAACCTTGAGAAGAAAACTTACCTGGGTGGGGGCACAAGGAGGTTAGGGTTGGACAGTGTACTTACAGGCTTATAAGGGTAACCATAGTTTATAAACAACTTACTGCGACACACGCGTATTGTTTATTTATTGAGAAATTTATCATGTGAAATATGATAATTATATTCCATGGATTTTCTATTTCACAGGCCATATAATTTTACATTTTCAATTTCGAAGTAATACCATGCCTCAGATATGGCAGATCTATTATACACAATCCGACCACTATGGTAAATATGACATCCTTACTTTCCTCACTTTCACCATACCATCATGTGTGAAAGAATATAATCTCATGCTGCAAGGCATTCCACTCAATCAATAAAAGTTAAATGTCTTTTTGTAAACATAAGAATACAAATTATGGTTCGTAAAAGACATTATATATATATATATATATATATATATATATATATATATATATATATATATATATATATATTATTACAAGAATGCTTATATGGAAATATATTAGCAAATATATGTGATTATGGCAACTTACTACTATAAATTGGAAGCTAAGCAGTCTTTACCTTCAAGCAGACATAGAGTACACAATAACATAAATAAGAAAAACCTAGTCATTCACTTGTTCTCCCAAACACGTGGACTGTTTTTCGTCTTATGTACTATAACCAGGTCCTGGTACTAGCGTTTCCATGGCAACATACACAATGCAGTTGCCAAGTACTTATACTAAAACCAAAATGAAATGAGCTCTCGGGTGGGGCTGTTCGGGTCCTCTCCTCGTGTGTTTAATCTCCACATATCTGCCAAATCTATATTAACAACAATGAGATAACACCATTTCTCACATTACAGATATCAAATATCATCTTTTTTGTTACGCAAAATTCTAAGTCAATTACATAGGTTCATGACTGATAAAGTTTTTATGCAATAACAAGAAACAGAATCAGATTTTCTATCAACATGGCATCTAATTTTGGCACTGTTGCCAATATTTCAAACAGCTTCACGTGAGTTTAAATCCATGGATAAGCAGCTTAAGACTGTCTCCAGGGTCCACTTTCAGTGGTCACAGTATGTTTGGAGGCATTTCCCCTTTCTACAAATATCTTGATTTCTTAATATCATAGGTAAAGAATAAATTCGTAATTCGAAAAATGAACAAGAAATAATAATATCTATTTCTATAGCATTAATGAACTACTTTTAAGTATCTAATTTTGTAGTAATGATAAATGTACACCCCAAGTACTGACAAAATAGTTTAGATTAAGGTGACCTGGTGCTAAAATGGGATCTTAGAGAGAGCGCCAATTCATTATACTGTAAAGACGTCAGACGTCTCTTTATTTCGCATCAGTCACGTTCATGCATCACATTTATTAACATGTCAAGAATCTCATGTAAATATTCATATGTAGAATTTCCTGGCCTTTCTGCCGATATATATTTTATCATTGTATGTGTGTTATGTCTCTAAAATTGCCATTTGTTTGACTGTCAACAAACAAAAATTGCTCAGAGTGCGGGTCACTGCAATCGGAGGTTGGGCACTACGTTTCCGTTCGCACTCTGTCATGTATACCTGAGCCCAGGTGAATAAATCAGTTAATACCCAGTTTGACCTTTTTGTCCTCACAACTGGTGACCTGAGGAGTGATGGTAAACACAGCAGTTTTGGCTTCACCATTAACGGACTCACTACGGCCGCTTTACCTTCAGAGAGCCTTTAACGGAACCACATGGTGACAAAAGTCTAGGCCTCTGAAAGCTCCTTCCTCGGAGAACACCCATGCCACTAACAGACTAATTACGGCGTACCCCTCCAGGTACGTTCTGGCGTGCTCGAACGGTTTGGCCCCACCAATTACGATTCAAGTCGACAGTACTCAGAAGCCATTAATGGAACCACACAGCATATAGTTTTGACTTTTGACAAACCCCAAACACCATTAACAGACTAAATAAAGTATTTTGTGATTTGGTGTAAGAAAAAAATTTCAGACACTGAGGTAGAAAGTCATTCCGAGGATGCACAGATCCTCTGCCTCCCCCTCTTGCCTTCGAAGGCAACAATAAGCCAGGAGATAAAACTCCCTCCGCTCTCGCAACAAATCACCGCATCCTGGTTTCTGTGGGCAGATGTCGATTTCTGAGTGGCGAAAATTACAGACGAGGAGACCAAGGTGGACATAACCATGACAACGCTACCGGAGGAGGTCTTCGGAGGAGGTCTTCAACAAAATCACTCCATGGTTGGACTCACAGCTGGGCAAAGTCAAGTATAGAGACCTGCGAGATAAGTTCATCGACACATACTCCATGCCCGTCCCAGAAAGAGCCCAATGTGCCATTGACCTGATGACCCAGCCCCTGGGGGACGCATCACCCAGGGACGCCTGGGACAAACTACGAGGTCTCCTGATGCTGCCGGGCGTCGACGCGGATGGTAAGAGGAAGGAGATCAGATTGTCGCGAAAAATATTCCTGCTGTGCCTTCCGCAGGAGGTGAGGGGGCAAATCACGGATGCGGATGCCCTTTCAATGGACGAATTGGTGAATGTCGCACACAAACTCCATGAGGCCACTAAGGCCTCCAAACATGCCATAACACCCACAGCCTGCAACCTGGCAACAGAAGAAGCCGGGGCAGAGGACACAAATGCGGTACACAGGAAGAAGGGGCCGCCACAGCAGCAGAGGACGTGGACAAACCCAGCCTGGTGTTACTTCCATTGGAGGTTTGGAAGCATCGCCAGAAATTGCAGAACCCCTGTTCTTTCACAAAAAATGAGAAAGGCAGCCACAAATAACAGCAGTGGCCGCAAACCTTAAGGAGCCCGGGCCAGTAGGATTCTTCATCCACGACGCTATATCGAAACAACGGATACTGGTAGACACCGGTGCTACGCAATCGGTATTTCCACTGTCGAGGGGACCGCAACCACACGTCCAGCGCTGCAGCCGCACTGGTGGCCGCAAATGGAAGCCCCATCCGCTGCTACAGAACTTTGACCTGCAGAATATCCATCCTGGGCTGTATATATGATTGGCCCTTCGTCATTGCAGATGTCAAGTTCCTCTCCTAGGCGCCGATTTCCTTGCACACTACGGACTTCTGGTAGACGTTGGCAGAAAACGTCTGCTGGATACCGGAACCTGCCAATCCCAACTGCTCTCCACCGGGCCGGGATGCCCGTCGTCTGCTCCATCTCTTCGAACAGATACAGCGCCCTCCTCCACAAGTTCCCAGACGTCCTCAAGCCAGAGCTGCGTCAGTTGCTGGGGGTCCAGGCCAAGCACGGCATCCATCACCATATCACCACAACAGGTCTGCCAACACACGCCAAATTCCGCCACTTGCCACCCAAAAATCTCCAAGACGCTAAACGAGCCTTCGCTGAGATGGAAAAGATGGGAATCTGCAGAAAGGCATCGAGTCCGTGGGCGTCCCCCCTCCACATGGTAAGGAAACCAGAGGGCTCCTGGAGGCCCTGTGGGAACTATTGTTGGCTGAACCTCATAACAACACCGGACAACTATCCCTTGCCGAACATGCAGGACCTAACAGGCGCCCTGCACGGGGTCAAAGTATTTACAAAAATGGATTTGCTCAAGTCTTATTTTCAGGTACCAGTGCACTCCGACGACATTCCAAAGACAGCCATCATCATGCCGTTCAGGACATATACCTTCTCCTACTCCACCTTTGGCCTCAGGAACGTCGGGGCCACATTCCAACGCCTTATGGACACCATCTTGGGGACCTATCTTTCTGCGTTTGCTACGTAAGCGACATCCTGATCTTCTCCAGGTCCCCGGAGGAACACCTGCACCATGTCCAGGCTGTGCTGAAGCGCCTGCAGGAGAACAGTTTGGTTGTCAGGTTTGACAGGTGTACCTTCGGAGCGGAAATGGTAGACTTCCTGGGTCACGAGATCTTTCCGGCAGGTGTCCGCCCGATGGCCTCCAAAGTGGATGCAGTGAAGAAGTTTCCAACACCAAAATTCATCAAGTCCCTGCAGGAGTTCCTTGGCATGGTCAACTACTACTGTCGCTTCGTACTGGACATCGCCCGCATCATGTAATCCCCTAACCGGAGTACTGAAGGGGAAGCTGAAAGCTCTGATGCGGGCAGCTCTGCAGCAGCAGGCGTTTGAACAGATGAAGGCGGCCCTCGCCAGAGCCACCACCTTAACACATCATGACCCCACCGTCCCCCTGAGACTTACCACCGACGCCAGCAACATCGCTTGTGGAACTGTGCTGGAGCAGGTAGTAGGCGGTTCCCTCCACCCTCTGGCCTTCTTCAGCCGCAAGTTAAAGCCGCCGGAGACCTGCTACAGTGCATTTGACAGGGAGCTGCTGGCAATCTACCAAGCTGTGTGGCACTTCAAGTACCTCTTGGACAGCAGCCCTTTCACCATCCTGACAGACCACAAGTCGCTGGTGCATGCATTCACGAGGGCGGAAGAGGCATGGTCAGCGAGCCAGCAGTGACACCTGGCTGCTGTCTCCGAGTTCGGCTGCACCATTAAGCTACGTCTCCGGCAAGAAGAACCTAGTGGCTGACACCCTATCAAGAGTCGAGATAAATTCAGTCCACCTGGGCATAGACTACGAGGACCTGGTGAAGGAACAAGCCGCGGACCCGGAAACAGCAGCCTACCACATGGCACTCACCACACTGAGGTGGGAAGATGTGCCAATTGGTGGGTCCAGTTCAACACTTCTCTGCTACACCAGCACTGGCTGCCCACGCCCTCTGATACCCGCGTCGAGGAGAAGGCAGAAGTTCGACATCATCCACGGGCTGTCTTATCCATCAGGACGAACAACAGTGCACCTGATGACAGAAAAGTTTGTGTGGCACGGGATCAGAAAGGATATTCGAGAGTGGGTGAAGAGCTGCATACCATGCCAGACAAGTAAAATCACCCAACACACGGAATCAGGCTTCGGAGATTTCCCTCAACCATGTCGGCATTTTGGGCACATCCATGTAGATGTCGTAGGGCCTCTGCCACAATCAGGGGGCACCAGATACCTCCTGACGGCCATAGACCATTCCACAAGATGGCCAGAAGCAACCCTGATGACGGAAGCATCAACGAGCGCCTGCGCAGAAGCCCTCCTGTCAAGTTGGGTAAGCCATTTCAGTGTCCCCGACAACATTACAGACAGAGGTCCGGCATTCTTATCAGAGCTCTGGGTCTCCCTGGCACGCCTGATGGGGACAACTCTCTACAGTACGACGACATACAACCCTGCATCCAAGGCATGGTGGGAAGGACCCACCGTTTATTGAAGGCAGCTGTGATGGCACGTTGCACTGACGACAATTGGAAGGCGCAGCTCCCCTGGGTCCTGCTGGGTCTCCGCACTGCACCAAGGGCAAACGGTGATGAATCTCCCACAGAGAAAGTCTATGGCAAAACACTGGCCGTACTGGGAGAGTTCTTCCCCACAGAGCCGGACATTGCAGATATGCCCCTTCCAAGGCTGAGGGAAATAGCAAAGACCCACGTCTACATCCCAAAAGGCCTGGATTCCTGCACACACATCTTCATCAGGATCGACAGGATTCATCCAGTCCCATCAACATCGATGCGCCCTCTGATGTCTCCTGATGTTGAGGATCTTCTCCTGGACGAATTGATGAAGCGGTATAAGCGTGAGAGGACGTCGAGGAAGAGACACCATTCCCCTTCGATGTCACCAGTACCTTCTCCACCGGCTTGCACCTCCCCCCTTCTTCTTCTTCTGAGGCGGTGGCTTTAGACCACAAGAGGATCCCTTCCCCTTCTGAGGATCCTGTTAGGTGAACACACTTGAAGAGGGGAAGGGTGGCGGCTCTAGACCATGAAAAGGCCTGTGGGCCTCTCAAGACCTGTCTTCTTCTCTGGAACAAGCATAAAGACCTCTCTACAACTCTCCCCCATCCCAGGATGGGGAACCTGTGTCTCAGGTGTTCTCAGACATCCAGGGTGCGGAGTACAACTCTCCCCTGACCCAGGATGGGGGGCCCACATCTCAGGTGTCTCCGGACATCTTGGGCACGGAATGTGCCTATCCCCTGTCTCAGGACAGGGGACCTGCATCTTGGGTGGCCTTGGACATCCAAGGCACAGAAGCAGTGCACCCTTGGACCAGCCACGACACGGCTGACACCCAGAGCACCAGTACCGGACACCATCTGATGTCCAGTAAAGATCCTTCTCCCCTACAGAGCTCCAAGGTTCCGACCTGAAGGCTCATTCCCATCATGATAGCAACGTTGTCCGGGACACACTCTTGTGCCCCAGTTGGTCTGCGCTCGACGTATTGATTTGCGGTTTGAATGGGGTTGCGCCCTCTGGCTACCTTTGCGGCCTTCTTGGGCTAAGAAATTATCCTAGCTGTATTCCGTAGGTTAAGGAATGCAATTTTGGCTTATTTAATCGTCATCTTTATTTTACAATCATTAATTACTCTTCCTGTGCCCCCCGAAGGTTCTTACCTCTGAGCTCCAATGGACCCGCACTGCTACAATAAGAGTTCACGGTCCCTGGACCAAGGCAGTGCCTACAGAGAGAGAGAGAGAGTGGGTGAGTAACGTATAGACGTCGCCCCTACCCCCAAGTCCCCGATTCAGGATGTAGCTTCATCAAGCCGCGCCTTGGATGTTCGGAGGATCGGGTCCCGAGTCAGTGATGCCGACCCTAGGGTTTGCACACCAGATAGACCAGTAGAGGCCTCGGCCTCAAAGAAAAGTCCTGCATGTTATTGAGACAGACCATGCTCTCTCACGACAAGGCATGATCATTCTCCTGAGGACAGTTCTCGCTCACGTTTGTGTAAGCGAGCCTACTCTCCCCAGGATAGCTCCTGTGCACATTCATGAAGGTGTGCGTGCTCTCCCAGGGACAACTCCCGTTCACCTTCGTGTGATGACAGTTCTCCCAGAACTGTACACCGATCATCACCACGGGTTGACAATCGTTCATGGCCTTTCTCTCCTGCCGAGGCTTCAGTCTCCAGAAGATCAACAAAGGGTGCTAGGCCCCTCTCATCAGTTCCTTCAACCTCCTGGGGCTATACAGGGAGCCATGAAACGCACAGGACTCGGGTTGGCGATCGGGATTTGGCCTCCCATCACAGCCCTTCATACGTATCTGATGAAGGTCTCTCACCTGCAGAAAGAACAACTCGGGAGGCCCATGACTTGGAAGGGCCGGAAGGTCCGCTCCCCAAGGACGCGGATACCCCTAAACTGCAGAGCTCCTACATTAAGATTGTTAAACTGATCCGTCAGTACAACTACCTCAGCGACAAGACCCTGGCTGACGAGGGAGTTGTTCCTTCAGGCCTCGAAGCCTTGGTCAGGCCCCGCAGGGAATCCTTACCATCAATAGATCTGCCATGGTTGAAGCCTGCAGAATCAGTCCTGGGTCAGGTGAGTTCTCTCATCTCTGGAAGGAAGAACTCACTTCGAGCCAGCCACTCATTAAAGCTGCTTCCTCCACCACTCCCTCGTCAAAAGAAATTTTACAAACCATCAAATAGGTCAATCCCAACTGCACAGATTGACCCAGACTTAGTTTGTCTCAGTCCAGGTCTGTCATTAGAGCAACTCTGTGCAGAAAACATCTCCGTCTTGCATCAGGAGTCAGTCACATTGGAAACGACTGCCATGGCAACGTTTTAAGCAGTCTCTTGGATCGACCACTGGTCTACAACAGCAGCCAAGGTTATCACTTCCTCTTCATCACTCCTCAACAAGGAAATGGATAACTTAACAGACTGTTCTTGTCCGGAGGTAAGACCATTACTTACCTAGCCCACCAGACAGCTAAGCTATGGGCAAACTTGATACTTAACAGGCAAGACACAGCTCTCTGCTGAGTTCTGAAGTTTGTAAGTCCCTTAAGGAACGGACCTTTGCTGGGTTTCACTTTTCTCTCTCTTTGACAGAGAGCAAGTGGATGCTGCAGTGGATCATCGAATGATGAATGACAATGATGGCCATGTCCACTGGGCAGTGGCAAAGACCTCAGGGCCTTCGAGTGCAGCTGCAGCCCGACCCTTGAGTCAGGCTGGCCCTTCTTCTGCAGGTCCTAAGAAAGTGCAAAACCCTAAGGCCCCTCGCAAGAATACCCAACCTTCTTCGACGCCCCACCCCGCCTCAGGAAGGGTGTAAGACAGCACCCCTTTTGTTCCTCTACCCAGCCAGGGAGAGGAGGTAGGGGGAAGAAGAAGGGAGGAGGATGCTAGGGGCGGCGTTCCCCTCCATATGCTGCCAATGGTGGGGGGGTGCCTGTCAAGCCATTGGGCAACATGGCAGCAACACAGAGTGGAGTCCTGGGTAGTGAATGTCCTTCAGGTGAGCTATTTACTTCCCTTCGAGTCTCCCCTACCACTCACCAATCTTCTGGTCCGTCTACAAACATATGTTCCCAGCTCACTGAAGGACCTCACTCTTCAGAACGAGGTGAAGACAGTGCTGAAGAAGGGCGCTGTGGAAGTCATGATAGACCAGTCTCCAGGCTTTTATGGCAGGATCTCTCTTGTGAAGAAAGCATCAGGGGGGATGGAGACCGGTCATAGACCTGTCAGCTTTGAATCAATTTGGTCAACAGACTTGATGTAAGTTGGAACTGACTCGGTCAGTTCTGGCAGCCATCAGGGAGTCCGACTTCACTCTTATGGTGGACCTGCAAAATGCATATTTCCAGATAGCTTTTCATCAGCCCTCTTGCAAGTACCCCTGCTTTACCCTCAATGGGACGGTGTATCAATTCAGGGCCCTCTGCTTCGGGCTATCAACCACTCCACAGGTGTTCACAAGAGTATTCACCCTTGTTTCAACTTGGACCCATTTGCATGGGATACGTCTTCTGAGGTATCTCGGCGATTGGCTAGTCCTGGCAAACTCTCGTTTGAAGTTGCTCCAGGACAGAGACCGTCTCCTCAATTTTTGTCGCAGCTTAGGCATTGCGATAAATCTTGAAAAGTCAGACCTTGTACCCAAGCAGAGGCTAAAGTACCTGGGCATGCTGACAGATACAGTAGCAGTGAGTCTTTCCATCAGTCTCCTGTATCAACAAGTTCAAGGAGACAGCACAGTTATTCCTGTCCTGACAGGAACAACCAGCTCGAATGCGCAAAGTTGTTCTCAGTCACCTGTTGTCTTTGGAGAAGCTGGTCCCTCATGGGCGGCTTCACCTTCGCTCCCTCCAATGGAGAATGAAGGAGTTCTGGTCTCAAACAAGGGATCTACCATCCCTTCCCACTTCCCCCTCGAGAGAAGTGAGACAGGACCTAGCCTGGTGGGTAGACGACAGGAACTTCACAATAAGAGTCCAACTTCACATTCCCCCTCCCAAGATGCTTCTGTTTTTGGACGGCTCGGGGGAAGGATGGGGCGCACTCCTGGAGGTATTATTAATCTCAGGTGTTTGGAATCAGAACGACAAGTGCTTGCACATCAACACCCTGGAGCTCAAGGCAGCCTTTCTGGCTCTCCAGGAGTTCCAGGATCGAGTAAAGGGGCACTCCGTGGTACTCATGGGCGGCAATACCGTGGTAGTGGCTTCTGTCAACAAACAAGGGGGACTAGTGTCTCTCCAACTTCATCAGTTGACAGTGCAAGTGCATGAGTGGGCAATAGCACACATGGTGGAGTTGTCAGCCAGATACATTCCAGGCAATAAGAATGTAGTGGCAGACAAACTCAGCCATCAGGGTCAAATGATAGGGACAGAATGATCTCTACACCCAGACATTGTGAAAAGAATGTTCAATCTGTGGGGACGACCAGTGAAAAATCTCTTTCCAACACGGCACAACAGCGAGTTGCCAATATTTTGCTCAGGTGTCCTGGATCCTTGGGCTGCGGCCGAGGACGCCTTTCAGCACCACCCATGGAACAATCTTGATGCGCATGCTTTTCCTCCATTCTGTCTTATTCATCGAGTGATCAACAGGGTAATGATCACCAGGAATCTCAGAATGACCCTGGTGGCTCTCAAATGGCTGCATGCCGAGTGGTATCTGGACCTGCTGGCTCTGCTATCCAAGGCACCGAGAGAAATCCCCCACGGCACAACCTCCTCTGCCAACCCCACGTAGAGAGGTTCCACCAGTCCGTAGAGTCCCTATCCCTTCACAGCTGGAGACTATCCAGCGTCTCCTACGAGCGAGAGGCTTTTCTTGCCGAACAGCATTGGAGATGCCCAGATATCTACGAATATCCTCTGCGGGTGTCTATCAAGGGAAATGGGTCGTCTTCTGTGGTTGGTGCCGTGAAAGAAGTTTTTCCCTGGTTGGAGCTACTGTTCAGCAGGTAGCAGACTTTCTAGTCATCCTTCGCCAAGAGAAGCATCTCTCTGTCTCAGCCATTAAGGGCTACAGAGCCACCCTGGGCTTAGTTCTACACCTAAAAGACATAGATCTCTCTTCCTCATGGGAGATCTCCATGCTGATGAGAACTTTCGAAAACTTGCCCCCCAGTGGGAACTCCTTTGAGCCCCTGACTTGGATGTTAAATCCTCTATGAGAGTCTTTGCAGCCTGACCCTCAAAATGTATTTCTCCTAGCCCTGGCATTGGCGAAGAGTAGTAGGTGAATTTCATGGTCTTTCTTATAATGTTAAACACTCGAGGTGTTGGGGATCTGTTTCATTCGAATTTATCCTGGAATTCATGGCGAAGACTCAGAATCCATCGGTCCCTGGTGCCAGATTCAAGTCCTTTTTCATCCCCTCCCTAGAGGACTTTGTAGGTAATGTGAGGTTCAAGAAGTGTCAGAAGTGAAAGACTGAGTCTGTACTATTCTTGACAGGTGTTTATGATGCGGAAAGCGGACGGAAAGGTAGCGGGCGACCTGAGGCCCGCCGCTGCATCCACACAGAAGTGGTGTTTGTTAACAGGCATAAGAAGACATATATAATGCGTTACAGAACATGTAAAAGGCAGATATACTGTATATATCGGCAGAAAGGCCGTGCAATGATGCATACAATGAGATACATAAAGAATCTGAAATAATAACAAGTAACATATATGACGTGATTAATGTACATATGAAGAGCGAAACAATAGAATGGAGAGGTGATCTGATGCCCTTACAAATACTCCCCCCTCCCCAAGACAATAACTAGAGGAGCAATTATTGAATGAAACAACATTAATCACGCAAACGCTGAGGCAGTTGGAGTGGGCTCCTACCCCTGGAGAACTGTGGGTGTGGGGTGGAACCGACATCTGGGGTTGGCTCTATGTGTCCCCTGGGCTGGCCCAGACCCTGCTTTGGTGGGGAGGCAGGTGTGTCTGCAGGGAGGTACTGAGGGGGAACTGGGGCATCAGCGTGCTTCCTTCCGTACTTCACTGTCCAACAGGAATGCTGGCTTCAACCTGTCGATGGTGACCCAGTCTTCCCGCCCGTGGATGTCAGTAGGGATGTGGCCGAAGTGCCGACGAGGCTGGGGGAAATAGCCGACCCCGGACTCTGTGTGCCAGGACGTTTTGCTCACCAGGCATGGAATGCAGCTCCTTGCCCACTGTCGGACGTCCTTGTTGATGCCATGCCAGACAAACTTGTCAGTCATGAGGCGCGCTGTTGTGCTCCCTGATGGATGGAAGAGACCATGGACTATGTTGAACACCTGCTTCCTCCTTGAGGCAGGTACTAGGGGACAGGGGCGGCCTGTGCTGGTGTCACAGAGGAGAGTTGTGTTCGAGTTTGCTAAGGGCACATCTTCCCACTTAAGAGCCATCACTGCTGTCCTGTAGTCTGCTGTCTTTGGGTCTGCTGCTTGTTCTTTTGCCAGGTCTTTGTAGCCGATGCTGAGGTGAAGAGAATTGATTTCTACTCTCAACAGGGCGTTGGCTACTGGGTTCTTCCTGCCAGGGACGTAGTTGATGGTGCACCCAAATTCGGAGATGGCGGTCAGGTTTTGCTGTTGCCTTGCAGACCACGCATCTCCCAGCTTTGCAAATGCATGCACCAAGGATTTGTGATCTGTTAGGATCATGAATTCGGTCCCCTCCAGCAGGTACCTGAAGTGCCTCACAGCCTGGTAGATAGCCAGCAGCTCCCTGTTGAAGGCGCTGTAGCAGGTCTCTGCTGGCGAAAACTTGTGGCTGAAGAAGGCCAAGGGTTGGGGGTGCCGTTCACTAGTTGCTCAAGTACTGCGCCGCAGGCGATGTTGTTGCTGGCATCCGTTGTCAGTCTGAGGGCAGCGGTGGGGTTGTGGTGAGTCAAGGTAGTGGCACTGTCGAGGGCTCTTTGTTTCTATGAATGCTTGCTGCTGTGGAGCCTCCCAGGTCAGTGCTTTTGGCTTGCCCTTCAGGATTGATGTCAGGGGGTACATAGTGCGGGCGACATCTGGGATGAAACGTCGGTAGTAGTTTATCGTACCAAGAAACTCCTGAAGGGTCTTGATGGTTTGTGGTTTTGGAAATTCTCTATAGCTTTTACTTTAGAGGCCGTGGGGCGCACCCCTGCTGGGGAAATCTCGTGCCTGAGGAAGTCTACTTTTTCTTTCCCGAAAATGCATTTGTCGAACCTGACGACCATTCCACTGTCCTGCAGACGTTTCAGGATGGCGCAGACATGGTGAAGGTGTTCCTCTGGGGACTTGGAGAGGATGAGAATGTTGTCGACGTAGCAGATGCAGAAAGGCAGATCCCCCAAGATGGTGTCCATCAGATGCTGGAATGTGGCGCCTGCGTTCCTGAGACCGAAGGTGGAATAGGAAAATGTATAAGTCCCGAAGGGCATGATGATGGTGGTCTTAGGGACGTCATCGGGGTGCACAAGGACTTGGAAGTATGACTTCAGCAGGTCCATCTTTGAGAAAATCTTTGTGCTGTGGAGGGCACCCGTCAGGTCTTGCATGTTAGGGAGGGGGTAGTGGTCTGGTGTTGTCAGTAAATCCAAGCACCGATAGTCCCCGCAGGGCCTCCATGAACCTCAGACTTCTTTACCATGTGGAGGGGAGATGCCCACAAGCTTGATGCTTTTTTACAGACCCATCCGTTCCATCTCTGTGAAGACCCGTTTGGCGTCTTGTAACTTTTGGGGGGACAGTTGTCCGAACTTGGCATGGGTTGGTGGACCCGTCTTGGTAATATGATGGAAGATGCCATGCTTTGCTGAAGCCCCTGGTGACTGGCGTAGCTCTGGTTTGAATACATCCAGAAACTCCTGTAGGAGGGACGTGTAGCTGTTAGGGGCTATGGAGCAGATGGCGGGCATTCCAGGTCCGGTGGAGAGCTGACGGGAGTGGCAGGTTCCCGTGTCGAGGAGGTGTTGTCTTCCGACGTCGACCAGAAGTCCGTGGTGCCCTAGGAAATCTGCGCCCAGCAGGGGAAACTTGACCTCCACGATGACAAAGAGCCAGTGGTATCTGCGGGCCAGAATTGAGATGGTCCGGGTCGTTGTGCCATGCGTGCGGATGGGAGTTCCGTTTGCTGCTATGATGGGCGGGTGTTGAGTCAGGTATCTTTTCTAAATCTTCCTCGGATGGCGGGAAGACCGACTGCATTGCTCCCATATCTGCCAGCAGGCCCCGTTTCAAAATTTTGTCTCTGATGAAGAAAACTGCTGGTCGGGGGGAGTTGGATTTCGCAGCCACAGCTGTTACTTGTGGCCGCTTTTGTCGTTTTCTGTAAAGGAACAGGGAGGTCTGCAGTTCCTGGTGTTGGTTCCGAATTTTCTATGGAAGAAGCACCATGCCGGGTTTGACCATGTCCTGTGTTCCCTGAATGGTGTCTCCTTCCTGTAAATGGCATTGATGTCTCCCTCGCTGTCGTCGTTCTCCTCCATCAGGCTGCAGGCTCCCAGGGCGGCGGCTGCGAGGGCAGTGGCGTTTCATGGCCTTGGTGACTTCGTGTATTTTCTGGGTGACGTCGACTAAGGCGTCCATGTTGAGGGTGTCTGCGTCTTTTATCTGGCACCTAACTTCCTGCATGAGGCGCCAAAGGAAGGTCACTCTTGTTAAATCTACCTTCCTCTTCCTCCCATTTTCATCGTGGCCTGGCAGTGTTACCAACCCCTGTAGTTTGTCCCAGGCTTCCCTAGGTAATGCTTCTCCATGGGGCTGGGATAATAGGTCGAGTGCGCGCTGTGCTCTCTCGGTCACAGGCATGGAGTAAGTTTGCATGAGTTTATCCTTCAAGGCCGCGTATGTGACCTTGTCCAGTTGCGCACCGAGCCAGGGAATAATTCTGTTGAACACCTCTTTTAGGGAGCACTGACATGGTGACGTCGAATTTGATAGCATCGTCTGAGATGCGTGCCACGCGAAAGTGCACGTCTGTGCGCAGGAACCATGATGCCATGTTCTGCCGCGAAAACAGAGGAAGTTTGACCGCGTCTGGCTTTGTTGGTGAGAGGGACATACAGACAATGCTCACAGTTTCACACTGAAGTTCAGCTTCCGACATCTTTACTACTCACGCACCAATACGCGGGAAAATGCGCTGTATTGAGTCCGTTAATGGTGCTCATTGTTCGAGTGGTCAAACGAAGGGCCAAAACATGCCCTTTTTAGGTACGCCATATTTAGTCCGTTAATGGCACGATTTCAACCAGGGAGGGAGCTATCAGAGGCCTAAACTTTGATGCTGTAATTAGTCCGCTAAAGGCTCTCTGATGATAGGCTGTGGCTGTCTTTAGTCCGTTAATGGCTGGGCCAAAACTGCGCTACCTGTCACTCTGGGGTCACCAGTGTGAGGTTCAAGAAATGTCAGAAGTGAAAGACTGATTCTTTATTGTTCTCGACAGGTGTTTATAATGCGGAAAGTGGACGGAAAGGTAGCGGGCGACCTGAGGGCCCCCGCTGCGTCCACACAGAAGTTGTGTTTGTTAATAGGCATAAGAAGACATATATAATGCGTTACAGAACATGTAAAAGGCAGATATATATATATCGGCGGAAAGGCCGTACAAGGACGCAAACAATGAGATGCATAAAGAATCTGAAATAATAACAAGTGACATATATGACGTGATTAATGTACATATGAAGAGCGAAACACAAGAATGGAGAGGCAATTTGACACCCTTACAGTAATGATCCAGAAGAGATGCTACTTTGTCCAGTTAGAGTGCTGCGGCGCTACCTTGAAAGGACTCGGCAACCCAGGCCTGAGTGTTGACAACTTTTTGTTAGCACTGGCAAGACCAAGAAAGATGTGTCCAGGAACACGATATCTTTTTGGCTATGTGAGACTATCAAGCTGGCTTACTCAACGTCAAACAAGGAGGACTCGAGTACGTTCTGGCTCAGAGCTCACGAAGTTAGGGGCATTGCACCCTCCCTCACGTTCAAGAAGAACCAGTCGGTATGTCAGGTGCTGAGAGCAGGAGTGTGGTCACGTCAGACGACGTTCACCCCCTTTTACCAGAGGGACATTGCCCATAGGTCCTTGTACACCTTTTCCTTGGGTCCTGTGGTGGCCACTCAACAAGTTGTGTAGCTCATCCAGTTCCCCTAGCGGGACAGGTAGCATCTGGTCTAAGATGTACAGTAGTAGAAACAAAAGTGTGTGTGTGTGTGTGAATGGACTCAATCCTTTTTCCTTCTCGCACCTTCCTCTCACAGCGGGCAGAGGATAGGTTTTAAGACCAACACGCACTGGACGGACATAGATGCAGGTGAGTGATCAGCCTTTCTATTTTTTCATTGTTATGATCTAATGGAGGCATATCCTGCCCTCTCTCTAGCAAGGGGACAGAAGAATGGACAATAAAACTAACCCGTTACTTATCTTAGCTTTAGTCTCCAACGCAATGTTCTTCCAAGCCTTTTTTGGGGTAATGCTGTTTTCACACCCATTACTTTGAAAAGCCCAGAAGTCTGACAGTCGAGCATGGGACTGATTCCTTTGCTCGACATTACATGACCAGGAAAAAGTCCTAGGTAAGGCGAACCTCCAGTCAGTTAAGAAGACTACTCAGATCCTCCCACCAATCAGTAAGTCTTCCTATGTAAAGACCAATGGTTTGTATTCGTGTAGGAACAAAAGACAAATCTGAAAAGTAATTTGTAATTTTTCCTAACATATAAAAGTGGTTACGTGACTCAGCAAAGGGAGGTGGTGAGGGTGCGTCCTGGGTACCCCTCGCCTCTCCCACCGATAGTGCAACTACTGAAAAACCTTGTTGCATAGAATATCCTGCTCCAGCTTCTGCTGAAAATAATTCCTGTGTAAAGACCTCAGGTTCGTATGCTAGGAAAAATACAAATTTTTAAAAATTTGTATATATATATAAATACAAATATTATTTAAAATATTTGTCATATATATATATATATATATATATATATATATATATATATATATATATATATATATATATATATATATAGAAGCGGGAGAGGATGTTACATAAAAGGCTAAAAAGTGGGTGTAGCCAAAGGGACACTATACACTAATGCCTATAGTGCAACTAGTGAGGTAGACTGACAGCACTGGCTTCTTCCCTACGGGTTCTCCTACTATAATATAGTAACTGTAGCTGGCTACAGAGGGAAAAGAAGCAGTAGTCATTGCCACACCCATCCTTCACCAGCTGAATTTAAGGTGGACCATCTGTGCAGAAAACAATATTGGAAATGCTAGGTGCTGCATATAGTATGCAAGACGTATTGGAACGGAAAGGCCTTAAAAACCTGGATGTGTTGTAGGGCACCCACGAAAGGAGCTGTTTGCAGGGTGTGAGGCTAGCAACCTCATTCAGATTACAAATCGCAGATGTTTTCTCGAGTGCATGATTGTATTACCGTATTCTTTTTCTTAAATGATTTTTTTCGTTTATCTTTAGAACTGCTGCTGTTATATTTTGGCATTTTTCTTATTTTTCATTTTATATATAGTTGACACCTCATCAAATCTGGTGTAAGGGCGACAAATCGCGCCTCTCTTTCCTTGTGTTTCTCTTTTCAGATGTCCATTAATCACGTCACATATTTTACCTGTCTTTATTTCAGATTCTTTGTGTACCTCATCTTATGCATCATTGTATGGCCTTTCTGCCGATATGTATATCTACCTTTTATATGCCATGTAACAAATGTTGTATGTATTTTTATGCTTGTCAGAAAACACAAATCGTGTATGGAAGCAGCGAGGGGCCTTGGGTTGCCTGCTACCTTTCCGTCCGCTTTTTGTCTTATAAACACCTGTCGAGAATAATAAAGAATCAGTCTTTCGCTCCTGACTTTTCCTGAAGCCTCACACTGGTGACCCTGGGTCAGGGGCAGGTAGCACGGTTTTGGCGCAGCCATTAACTGACTAATACGGCTGTATCCTACCATCATAAAGCCTTTAGTGGACTAACTACGGCGTAAAGTTTAGGCCTCTGATAGCACCCTGCCTAGCGGAAACCATGCCATTAACGGACTAAATACGGCATACCCAAAAGGGCACGTTTTGGCACTTTGTTCAACCTCTCGAACAAATCAGCACCATTAATAGACTCAATATGGCGCATTTTCCTGTGTTTTGGTGCGTGAGAAGTCAAGATGTCAGAAGCAGAACCTCAATGTGAACCCATGAGCATCGTCTGCACACTACTCTCACCAACAAAGTCAGACACGGTCAAACTTCCCCTTCTCACGCCAAAACACGGCATCATGGTTCCGGCACACAGACGTGCATTTTCACGTGGCGAACATCTCAGACGATGCTACAAAATCAGACATAGTCATGACGGCGCTCCCAGAAGAAGTATTCAATAGAATTTCCCCCTGGCTGGATGCGCAACCAGACAAAGTCACATACACAGACTTAAAAAACAAACTGCTGAATTCCTACTCCATGCCCGCGTCAGAGAGAGCACAACGCGCATTTGACCTGTTATCCCAGACCCTCGGAGATGCAGCACCCAGGGAAGCCTGGGACCAGCTGCAGGGTTAGTAACACTCCCAGGTCACAACTAGAACGGAAGGAAAAGAACAATTATTGACCTGACAAAAGCAATCTTCCTTCAGCGCCTCCTGCAGGAAGTTCGGCGCCGGATAAGGGATGCAGAGAACCTGGAGATGGATGCCTTAGTCGATGACGCCCAGAAACTATATGAGGCCACCAAGGCCTCGACACACACCGCTGCCCTGGGAGCCTGCAACCTGTCGGAGAAAGACGGCGTCAACGACGGAGACATCATCACCGTTTATAAGAAGAGACCGCCATTCAGAGAGCACAAGACATGGCCAAACCCTGCGTGGTGTTTCTACCACAGAAAGTTCAGGACCAACACCAGAACCTGCAGGTCTCCGCGTTCTTTCACAAAAAACGACAAAGGCAGCCGCAAGTAACAGCTGTGGTTGCAAAACCCAACTCCCACCGCCCAGCAGGGTTTTTCATCACAGATGAGATCTCCAAACGGCGCCTGCTGTTGATACAGGGGCAATGCAGTAGGTTTCCCTGCCATCCAGGGAAGGTTTAGAAAAAATACCTGACTCACTACCCTCCCTCATAGCAGCAAATGGAACTCCCATCTGCACTTACGGAACAACGACCCGGGCTATCGCAATCCTGGGGCGCAGATACCACTGGCCTTTTGTCATAGCGGATGTTAAGTTCCCTCTGCTGGTCGCAGATTTCCTAGGGCACCACAGACTTCTAGTCGATGTCGTCAGACAATGCCTCCTCGATACAGGGGCGTGCCATTCCCGTGAGCTCTCCATCAGACCCAGGATGCCCTCCATCTGCTCCACAGCCCCAACAGCTACACGTCCCTCCTACAGGAGTTCCCGGACGTGTTCAAACCAGAACTATGCCAGTCACCTGGGGCTTCGGCAAAGCACGGCATCTTCCACCACATCACCACGACGGGCCCACCAAGTCCCCAAGAAATTACAAGACGCCAAATGAGCCTTTGTAGAAATGAAATGCAAGGGCATCTGTAAAAAGGCATCAAGCCCGTGGGTGTCCCCTCTCCACATGGTAAAGAAATCCGATGGTTCATGGAGGCCCTGCAGGGACTATCAGTGCCTGAATTTGGTAACAACACCAGACCACTACCCCTCCCTAACATGCAAGACCTGACAGACGCCCTCCACGGCACGAAGATTTTCTCCAAGATGGACCTGCTGAAGTCATACTTCCAAGTCCCTGTACATCCCGACGACGTCCCAAAGATTGCCATCATCACGCCCTTTGGGAGCTACACATTTTCCTATTCCATTTTCGGTATCAGGAACGCAGGCGCCACTTTCCAGTGCCTGATGGATACCATCTTGGGAGATCTGCCTTTCTGCATCTGCTATGTTGACGACATCCTCATTTTTACCAGGTCCCCAGAGAAACACCTTCGCCACGTCCGTGCCGTTGTGAAACACCTACAGGATAGAGGATTAGTTGTCAGATTCAACAAGTGCATCTTTGGGAAAGAAAAAGTAGACTTCCTGGGCCATGAGATTTCCTCAACAGAAGTGTGCCCCACGGCCTCTAAAGTAAAAGTATAGAAAATTTCCCGGAACCACAAACCATCAAGGCCCTTCAGGAGTTTCTTGGTATGATAAACTACAACTGGCGCTTCATCCCAGATGTCGCCCACATCATGTACCCCCTGACGTCAATTCTGAATGGGAAACCGAAAACACTAACATGGGAAGCTCCGCAGCAGCAGGCATTCATCCAGACGAAAAGGGCCCTCTCCAGTGCCATCACCTTAACTCCCCACAACCCCACCGCTGCCCTCAGATTGACAACGGACACCAGTAACATCGCCTGCGGTGCAGCACTCAAGCAACTGGTGAACGGTACGCCCAAGCCCTTGGCCTTCTTCAGCCACAAGTTTTCGCCAGCGGGGACCCGCTACAGCGCCTTCGACAGAGAGCTGTTGGCTATCTACCAGGCTGTGAGGCACTTCAAGTATCTGCTGGAGGGAACCGAATTCACAATCCTAACAGACCACAAACCCTTGGTTCACACATTTGCAAAACAGGGGGACGCCTGGTCTGCAAGGCAGCAGTGGCACCTGACCGCCATCTTCGAGTTCAGTTGCACCATCAACTCTGTCCCTGGCAAGAAAAACCCAGTGGCCAACACTCTGTCAAGAATAGAGATCAATTCCCATCACCTCGGTATCGACCACGAAGACCTCGCGAGGGAACAAGCAATGGATCCAGAGACGGTGGACTACAGGACAGCAGTGATGGCTCTCAAATGGGAAGATGTGCCTTTAGCAAACTCAGACACAATTCTCCTCTGCGGCACCAGCACAGGCCACCCATGCCCCCTGGTGCCCGCATCGAGGAGAAAACAAGCGTTCGACATCGTCCATGGTCTCTCCCATCCATCAAGGCACACAATGGCACGCCTCATGACTGACAAGTTCGTCTGGCACAGCATCAACAAGGACGTCCGCCAGTGGGCAAGGAGCTGCATCCCGTGCCAGACGAGCAAGACATCCCGGCACACTGAATCCGGGATCGGCGATTTTCCCCAGCCTCGTCGGTGGTCCGGCCACATCCACATCGACGTCATCGGGCTCCTTCCGCAGTCGGGGGGAGCCAGATACCTCCTGACGATCATAGACCGCTCCACCCGCTGGCCCGAAGCAACCCCCATGAATGAAGCATCAAAAACATCTTGCACAGAGGCCCTCCTCTCCAGTTGGATAAGCTGCTTTGGAGTGCCAAACAGCATCACTATGGACAGGGGACCTGCCTTCCTGTCAGAGCTCTGGGTTTCCTTGGCATGCCTGATGGGTACAACTCTACATAGCACAACCGCATACAACCCCGCAGTGAACGGCATGGTCAAGAGGGGGCACCGCTCTCTTAAAGCAGCTCTTATGGTACGCTGCACACCAGAGGTGGAAGGAACAGCTGCCCTGGGTCCTGCTAGGTCTCCTCACCGAAAGCAAATGGCGATGGCTCCCCTGCTGAGAAAGTCTACGGGGAAACACTGGCCATACCTGGAGAATTCTTCCCGCTGTCGGCCAACAGTGCCAAAACCCCCTCCCGAGGTTGAGGGAACTCCACAGAGGTTTGCGCCCTGCCACAAGACCTGTACCGACAGAAAGAACCATCACCTACAGCCCACCCGCCTTACACTCCTGCGCCTACGTCTTCGTCAGGGTGGACGCTCGCCGCCCGCCCTTAACCAGGCCCTACAGGGGGCCCCACCAAGTCATCAGGCGGGGCAGCAAACCATTCCTCCTCGGGGGGGGACTGGATCACCATCGACAGGCTGAAACCCGCATTCCTGTTAGATAGTGAAGTTTGCAAAGAAGTAGGCAGCCGCCCCAGAGTTCCCCCGCAATACCTGCCTGCAGGCGTACCCGCTTCCCCACCAAAGCGGAGCCCGGGGCGGCCCAGAAAACGCATCCAGCCATTCCCAGGTGTCAGCTCCACCCCACGCCCACAGTTCTCCAGAAGCAGGGGCCCACTCTTACTGCCTCAGCGCCTCCATGATTAGTATTGATTCATCCAATAATTGCTCCTCTAATTATTGTCTGGGGGGGGGGAGTATTTGTAAGGGCGACAAATCGCGCCTCTCTTTCCTTGTGTTTCTCTTTTCAGATGTAAATTAATCATGTCATGTATTTTACCTGTCTTTATTTCAGATTCTTTGTGTACCTCATCTTATACATCATTGTACGACCTTTCTGCCGATATGTACATCTACCTTTTATATGCCATATAACAAATGTTGTACGTATTTTTATGCTTGTCAGAAAACACAAATCGTGTATGGACGCAGCGGGGGAGCTTTGGTTGCCGGTACCTTTCCGTCCGCTTTTTATAAGAAAAACACCTGTCGAGAATAATAAAGTTTGTTACGGGCTGCTCGAGGAGCAAGAGCCCGTGCTGGCACAAGGCCAGCTAAATCTAAAACAACAACATAATAAAGAATTACGGACTGCTCTAGGAGCAAGAGCCCGAGCTGGCATAAGGCCAGCTAAATCTGAAAAAACAACATAATAAAGAACCAGTCATTCACTCCTGACTTTTCTTGAAGCCTCACACTAGTTTTACTTGACTTAATTTGGTTATTTAAAACTACCACTAAATATGTAATAGTTAGCGACTGATGGGGACCTATTGCAATACCTATTGAAAATTCATTAAAAAAATTGAACTCGAATAATTTCCACATTGTAACAAATAAATTTTTCAGCTAATGTTTGATCCTCGCACAGAACGCAGTTCTAAATCATACAGTACTTTATCAGGTCATGATTACGGACGGTGGGTGCGATTTTTGTAGCGCTGATGCCGGTCGTTGGTCAAGTACAGAGGGTCAATACTAGGATTTTCAAACCCTTTAACACTTAACCACTATGTCCGCTTAATCTATATGAGCTATTTCAATTTGGCTACCAAATGCTGGTTACTTGGAGAAAGCTGTGGCACTTCAGAGCTGTGAATCATCTTCCTAACCAGGCAAGATACCATGCAGCATGCCACTCAGTCTAGATTAAGCTAGCCTTGTGTCATCAAGGCTTTCTTCTCCTGCGCATCCGTACTGTTATACCTATTTTAAGATTCATATTGCTTAAATTGCAGGTGTCACCGCAATACGATAAAAAATAAAAGTTGCGTTTCCAATGAAAATGCGCGCCATAATCATTTTCTGCCCATACTTCGTAGTAGCTTGATGAAACGTGCTTTGTGAGACAAAATTGCTTCTCCAGTAACGGCACTTTCCCTTTTGATGAATTAGCGATGTAAGATTGATTATTCTGTTTGAAAACATCAGAGTAAGTTGCAAGGAGACTAGCGCAAAATTCGACCAAATCTGAACCCGGCAACGCAAATCCAGAACAAAAACAAACAAACAAACAGCAAAAACAACCATCAAACTACAAGACGGAAGGCCCATGCAATTTACTAGTTTTTGGGGTCAGATCAATAAAATAACATTACCAAGCTTAGTGTTTTACGTAATAAATGAATTTTCCTCGCAGCATATATAGCCGGCAACTATCGTTTCAAATTCTCCGCCTTCACGGACCAAACATTATCGTTTTGCCGTAACAATTTGGCATTTTGAATAAATCACCCACGATGCCCCAATACATTTTGATTTTATATCGAATAAGATGCTTATAATATTGCAAATTCTACCAGAGGATAAGAAGGTATCGGCCAGCTGGGAAATCGCAAATTTAGCCTAATCTGCCTCTCATATCCTTCCTGTCAAAAGTTCGTCGTCTGCTTCACGAGATCCGACGACATCTTTGGGTGGCTGCAACCGCAAAAGGGGTCATTCTTTTTCGGCCCGTTTCTGACAATTACAGAAACATTCAGGTGGAGCGTGAGTATTTCTAAATGCCTAGTCGATAGCTTAAAGGGCCGTGGCCTCTGGAACGATATAGCATCAGAGCGAGGATAAACAGGAATGAAGCTAATGAAGACCATTAGACGTTGCGGAGAAAAAATCCTCGCAGATTTGTTGTTGTTTATCGTTGGTTTTCATTGCATGATTGTCGTGGAATGCATTCCTTCCAAATTGTACATGGTGCAGCAGAGCCTTTTACGGTGATGAATACGAATTGTTCTTCAGTAACTATATACGCGTTCGACAGGTGCATTTGTCAACAAAGATGCTTTGTCCTTAAAGGTTGATATACCTAAGTAGGCTGCCTTAAGCTATGTTCGGTTGATACAACAACTATAGGCCTACCTCCAATACGGCAAGCGTTCTTACTAGGCTACAGAGGTAAAGCCTGCAGCTTTACGAGTGGTTACTCAGTCATTTATAGTGAAAAATAAATTCGAAAATGGTTTAGTGGGTGTTACCAAAGAAGCCAGGTGTAATTCTTATGTATTCCTGTGTAGGAAGGGATGCACCCAACAGAAGCCTATCATGGAGTAGGTTAAGGCTACTTGGAAATGTTCCGAATTGGATCATATTTTCATTATGACGGCATGATCATTTTGGACTGATGCTGAATGGTGGTGCTCATTGGGGAGACATAAAATGACTGAAATTCAGGAATATGTCAGACCTTTAAAACTAACCAATCCTTTCTGTAGAAGTAGTTGGTATTATTTTACTTTTATGCCAGTTTTCGATATTGGAGTCTTTGCTTTATTCTTATCTCTCCTTCCTATGCATAATAATATGAAAACTATACTAAAATCAATAAAAAATTCAGTGTTACTGAGATAATTACTGTCTTCTGTTTGTTTCAACATTCATACCCATGGGGCATCTAGCCTATAAACACCGCATTTGTGTGAGTGGACCTGGTATTAATGTAAAAATTTACCAAAGACCCTGCTTGCCCAGCCTTACCTCATGGCTTTTGTATCTTTCAAGATGAATGCTTGCTCAGTATTGTAGATCACTCATTCCTGTCTGAAATCTTAAAAACTGTTTTGTAAATTTTGTTGGGATATAATGATTTTGGTACCATTATCATTACCAATAACATGTTCATCAAAAACAAAAGCCTAATATTGCATTTCCCAACCTAGTCTAGCTTTGCACATAACATATTCTAGCCTAGATTCACAATTTAACTGTAATTTTTTGCACATTACATCTTTCACAGGTTTCTGTCATATGGACATTTATGAAGTGTGTAAGACCTGTGTATAATATTAATACTTAATTCTATGGTATTTTGACATGTACAGAGATCTTTAACGCTTGGTTCACCATAAATAAGGGACAAAATCCATAAGAATCCATTGTGTTTTTATTGCAAGACATTGGTTGCAAATGAAAATGATCTGCTAATCCTCACTAACAAAGCCAAATTTATGCTATTTACCCCATTTTGGTATCACTGATTACTGTGGAAATCACTTAGGGAAGCTACATTTCTGGGGACAAAGGAAATATATACAGAAAGATGGAAAGGGATTTACCATAAAGCATACTAACCAAGCTGGCCAAATCTTACCACACATCACTACCCTGCCTTACCTTGGTTTTTTAATTTACATGAAGTTTTTTTTTTTATTTACTTAGCCTGGGCTTCATCCCCAGACCACGTTATATGACCCGGATATACTAGTATGCTTGTGGTCAACTCTGCAGTTTAGATAACTCTTGCTTTTATTTTTTATTTAAATTTATATATCTTTACCCAAAATTCTATAGCTGCTAAAAAACCATGATTTCTTCAAACAAATTTTTATCAAAAACATATCAAGCCAGTTATGACAACATTATTTCACATCACCTGATTTACCTATCCGAAGAAGTAGTTTCATCATACACTAATAACAGTTCAACTATTTGACTTTTATACTGAATTAGGTAGTATGCTTGGACTTTAGATACCCATGATAAGGTTTAAGGTTAGGTTGATATTCCTCTGTGATTTTTATTATTTTAGACCATATCCCAATAAGTCATATCACCATACACAAAGGCTAATTGAGATGAAGGATTATGATTATACATCACCTAAACATTATTTTTTCTTTAAGAAATTTATCAAAAAAATTATAATTATTTATTCAGTTAAATATATATTTTAGGTATAGCATAAAAATGCTAAGTTCCTCTGCTTTGTCCATTGTAAACTTATCTCAAATTCACCAGGTACAGTAGCACCTTGCTAATCTGGCAACTTTTTATCTGTATTTTGGCCTAGCTGAGAGCTGAATTTGATTAAGCAGATGGTTTGTGATTGACTGTTATGGAAAAATGTTGAAAATAAAGATATTGTTTCAATAACTTGATCTTCAATGAAATAAACATATTAAACATTTAAATATATAAGTAATGTATAAAATTAAAAAAGCAATATATTATGTGCATTTAAAATAAATAAGACAAAGTTAATTACCCCAGGCTTATTTGTCAGGTGTTTACAGCAGCATTGTTTATTATTCACTGGTTAGATAACCGGATTCGTGAAATATTATTGCTGATTTCGAGTAGCCTTCAAGCCTACAACTATCAGGATCAGTATTTTATTTGTTTGTTATTAAGATCTGATTCAAGTTTATCATATTACGCTAGAGCGATTTTGCAATCAGTTGATTAACCCTCCTTTACCGAGTACTGTATTATAACGAAAATATTGTGTTCGCTACTTAACCGTTGTTTTCGGTGGTGAATACATATCAGCAAGTCTCAAATAATGTTGGATAAGGAACTGTGATGTTTTGTGTTATGGTACTTTGTGTACTTCTAAACAATTGTCGGTAAAGACTTGATTTACAAAATTTTCTTATTATACTTTCCTTTGCAGAGAACTGAAAAAGAGTAAGGGCAGAATGTAGTAAGGAGAGAAATTACTTACTTTGGCAGCAATGGGCCTTTGGATAAATAGACTTTCTTGACAGCCAAGAGTCGGCATCAAGTGCCCAGGAATGCCCGCTAGCTTTGGCGCCGAGGGCCTAGGAGTGATCACTAGCTTCTGGAGCTGCTAGCTCACCTGGCACCCAGCTATACCAGGCACCATTCACATCCTGGGATCACCCAGTGCCAGCTTCCGATCGTATGGCGCCAACTCTTCCCACATTAATTTTTTCTCTCTTGCTACTTCTTTTCTTCCACGCCTGGCTCCCTCGCCAAGAGCCAGTCTTGTGTATGGGTTAACAGAAGTTAACCTTGTGGTAGTGTAGTGTTGTGCAGTGGAGGTGTTTATCCGGCCCGTTGGTTCTCCTAGACCAAAGTCACTGTTATACTCCTCTGAACTTGGGAGAAGTCATACTGAACATCCAATGGAGGCTGATGGGAAGTTCCCAGGTAATTGCCCCTCAGTTGAACCTGCTATACGGTCCCAGGTGGCGACAGACAGCCACTGAAAAGGTGTCTTGCCAGAAGTGTAGGGAATGAGGTGACTGACCAGTCTGTCAGATCTCCTAGACCAAAGGTCACTGTCCTGCTCCCCTAAACCTGGGAGAAGACATACTTGCAATCCAAGGGAGTCCGAGGGGGGTTTGCCCCCTCAATTGAGCCTGTTGTCCAGTCTCAGGCATCAGCAGACAACCATTGAAAAGGCATCCAAAAGGACAGGCTTTTGTGATATAGATTCTGGTTTGGAAGTCCACGGTGCTTGTCTCTTGTACTTCCACCACCCGAGCGCCCAGCAATTTCCACCAGAGCGCCCTCCCCTCCTGATGCTCCTAGATAAAAAGAAGAAGATATTCTGAAAGTCCAAAGGAGGTTGGTGGGGTTTGCCCATGGGAAGTCACCTCGGTAGAACCTGTCACTCAGACTTTGCATAGTGGAAAACCTTCAGACTGCTGTTGGAAGGGCGTCCCTTTTAGTGTCCACCAGTTGTCGTTGGACTCAAAATTAGCCTTGACAAGAGGTGTTATAGGTGTTTGTCATGGTGCATCCCGACCCTTGAAGAGATGTAGTGACAATGAGACATCTCCTGTTACATTCCAACGGACTAGAGATTCTTCTTTTGGCAAAATACGACAAGCGCTCAGCGCCTGCTCATTGCCTCTGCGCTCTGGCACTGGTTGCCAAAAGTTCAGCGCCAACTGCATCCGCGCTGATTCCCAAAAGCTCAGCGCCGATTCAAGAACTCTTGGTGCTTACTACAGAGTGTCAATATCGATCCAGTATAGGCAGTCCCTGGTTATCAGCGGAGGTTCCGTTCTGACAGCTCGACGCTAAGTGAAAATCACCAATAATCGAAAATCAGCGATTTTTGGCGCTTATCGGCACTGATATCTGGAGATCGGCACCTCTGTTAGGTATGTATCAGCGGCAATACCTGATTATTGGCACTGTTAAGCAGAAATCGGTGATTTTTGGAATCTGAAATTGCCAATTTTTGTTGCTAGACAAGCCCGGTAAAACCGGATCGCCAAAATCCAGGGACTGCCTGTACTTGACTCCTGCCTGTGAACATTTATCACCTGCTCACAGACAGTTTTTTAGAACACACTGTTGTTATTTTTTGAATGCCAGTTCCTGATTGAGCACCTGGCTCTGGCTTTTTCAAGTGACCGGCGCCAGTTCTCGATAACCTGGCACCAGTTCTTCAGTATCAGTCTCCCACATCTGGGCGCCATATGGAGAGCATTAGTCTGGGTACAGAGAGGTCCCCTTTTAGGAGAACATTTATGTCCAGTATTTTTGAGCTTCATGAAGAAAGCTCCCTCCTCTTAGACAGCAGGAGCTCTGGCTAAGAAGTTAGAGGACTCCCAGTTTTTAGTTGAGAGACATTACCTCGATTTGTCTCCGAGTCCTGTCCTGTGTGGATAAGGACAATTGAGATGTCTTTTAGAGATTTCTGCTCTTTACTTTGAAACCTCAAGAAGAGAAAATTTGGGTTGCCTTTTACTGCTAAGGGAGTCACACAATCACATTCAGCCCTGTTATTTTCACCTCCAAGCCTACATTTCTTCTTCCCTTGTTGTACAGTTGAGAGAACTGTGTCTGCTCTGTAGAAGGGTTTGGTTCAATTTGTCAAACCCACAGTTGTGCCTGTGCTAGGTTTCCGTGTTTTCTGCATAAGTTTTCGGCCTGTGTGTAGTGTTATTGAGTCCATCATAATCGAGTCAGCTTGAATGTCCAAGTGTCCGCTGACTGTCAAAGGGTCGGCAGGATTAGCAGCTAGTCCGCATGGTGGTGTGCGGGTCGGGACGAGGATCTGCAAGTTCCCTCGGTTGTCCTCAAGACCGCATAGTAGTCAGCGAATCTGCACAGCCTGCAACACCCCTTTTTTCTCTTAATATAGAAGACGAAATTCAGGATAAAGATGAACCAGAGAATCCTGTCATCCACTCTCCAAGGGCATTTGGATGAAGACCTGACTTACACAAGAAATATACTTCCATGTCCCTGCCGGACTTAAGGAGTATCTCAAGTTCGTCTGGTAGGACAGAGTTCTCTAGTGCAAGGATCTAAGTTCCAGCCTTTCTTTGGCAAGCCTACTCACGAGTCCTCACTCCTTTAGCGTTTGACTTCATGTTTTGGATGTCATTCTTTACCTGGATGAATGACTTCTTTGATTACCTTCGAAGGAAAGTGCGAGGAGGTTTTCTAACATTTGGGGCAGGAAATGCAGCTGGATACATTTGTTTTTCCCCTTAGCCCTGAATTAGGTTGGACCTACAGTAGTAACTGTCCGAACATGAACCATTGGAAAGGAAGTGCCTTCATACTCCAAACCTAGATCTAGTTTTCCATTCAAACGCCTAGGATCTGGGTTGGGAAGCCTGCTTGGGGATCCGGGTAGTTTCTGGGTTGCGGCCCTCGGAGGAACAGAATCTTCTCAGATAGCCAAAAAAGCTTTTCACTTACGACTTGAACGCTTACCAACCCTAACATACTCCTAGACTGTGGTAATCTTGTTACAAGACCACAGTTCCAAGTATATTCTCATATTTGTCAGATAGCAGAAAGCTTTTCACTTACTGAAAGCTTTGCACTCATGGCTTCAATGCTTCTCAGCCCTTTTTCACACCTAGACTGGTAATCTTGGTTCAAGACAGCAGTCCCACAGCGTATGGAAAAGAAGGAAGCAAGGAGACTCTCTCTCTCTCTCTCTCTCTCTCTCTCTCTCTCTCTCTCTCTCTCTCTCTCTCTCTCTCTCTCTCTCTCTCTCTCTCTCTCACATCAGTCAGCAGAGAACTCCTAAGATGGGCATATCAAATGGAGTTTTTCAGTCACTCAACCTTTTCAGGGCACAATAATTAGTTATAGCAGACTTCACTGAACTGTCAGAAGTACGTCCTTCCCGCCAAGTGGACCTTGGGTCCCCTGGTCTGGCAGAATCTGTGAAATCTGTGGGAGAGGTCGATTATGGCCTGGTTTGTTGCCTCAAGGAACTGATGCCTTCCTCATTTTGTTCTTCAATCCTAGACCCTCTTGCACGAGCAACTGACGCCATGCTGCAAGTTAGTTCCAACCTTAGTCAAGGAAGAGCTGAACACGTTTTCAGGTTCATCGCAACGTAACGATGACACTGTTAGCCCTGTTCAGGACCATGAATATTGGTTCCCGAACCAGACATGGTTGTTGGTGGACTCTTCACGACTGCTTACGCAATCCGTATGTGCTTGGACAACCTCACTTCAAAAGATATCACTAAAGGTTGAACGACTTTTTGCGGACAGATTTACAGATTGTCCGGAAGCTTGCCTGGAAGAAGTGAACTTTTCAAGACCGACTGCAGAGACTGTTGCAAGATGCAGACAGCAGTCATCTTGCCAAGTACCCCAATCTAAGTAGGCAGTCTTCTGTCGATGGTGTAACAGCTATAACATCTAGTCTGCAAATTCCTCTTTAGCTCAGATAGCGGAACTCCTCCTATACCTAAGAACCGCCAAGGGGCTCTTCCACCTTCAAGGGTCATAGAGCAATGCTAAGCTTAGTATGTAAACACAAAGGTCTAGTTTTATCTTCTGACCAAGATTGTAGCTACCCATGAAGTCTTTTGAGACTTCCAAGGCAGAGAGGAGTTTACTCCATACATTAGAATTTGGACATAGCTCTCAAGTGGTTAATGGACCCCTCTACCAAGCCTCTCCGTTCTACGACTCTTAACTTAACTAGAAAACTCTGTTCCTTGTAGCCCTAGCCAAATGAGTTAGTGAGCTTCAGACTATAGACAAGCAAGCAGATTCTGCTCAGGGAGACAGTCTGTGAACAGGATCCGTGCTTCCTCCCTTAAGTGAGTGTTGGCTCTGGGAGGGTGAGCGAGATGTCTAGTTTGAGCTTTCAGGTGTTACCTGAAAAAGCTTTTAATCAGAGGATCTTCCATATACAGAGTGTCTGGACAAGATACTGTCTCACCCTCGGTTTATGAATGCATTGTCCTTCATCTCCAATGAACTTTGTTTTTGAGATGCACTTTCAGATTCAGGAGAACGATTTGCCTATCTGTTAAAGAAAAGCTAAGATGCTAAAACTGCCTCTACCTCATTAGCTTTCAGGCTCAACGTCACTCACTTCCATTTGGCATGTGGCCCACTGGAAGTGTAATTGTTCTTCACTTCTAAATTTTCCTTGAAGTCAAAACAGTGTTTGAAAATTTTGCAGTACCCTGGGACCATTATTAGCAATTGGCATGGCACTGAGGGAGGAAGCAGAGGATTTTCTCCTCCTATCTCTTCACCTTATAATAAGGTTCAGAATTTTTGGGGAGCTGGGGAGTAAAATGTACCTGGAGCACCCACCACCCTCAGTGGATGGATAGCTGTTTTATTTCAGTGTAGGTGACAAAACTAACTGGTTGTTTTGTATTTTTTGGTACTGCGCCCAGGGTAAGGGCACTTAATGATGCTTTGCCAACCAATGGAATACTCCTTGGCCGCAAAGCTCCCACCTTAAGTAGAGGTGAACCTTGGCTATACTGCCATGCCAATACAAGTTAAGATGGACACCAACCAGAGGTAGTATTCTGCAATGGCTCTCTTAACTGATAAGGAAACGACAAGCATTGTTTTCCATTGCTAACAGCTTTTTTTTATTTCAAATTCATTACTTACTGTTTTGAAATGTAATATGTCCATGTATCCTACCTGCTGTCAATGTGGGAATCGGCTATGTAATTACTTGGTAAGTTACTTATATGAAAATGTTATTTTCATAATAAAATTAAGTTTCATATAGACTTACCAAGTAATTACAGAGTCGGAGCCCACCCTCCTCCCCTCCGATGGACATAAGGGCAGAAACAGAATGAGGTTGTCTGCTAAGTTGTTTCTAGTACAGTACAGTATTCCCGCTAATGGGCGGGACTGGTCACCTACACTAAACAATTGAAGCGCTCCTGCGAATTTTAAAATTCAAGCTGCCACACGAGTGAAAAGTATAGCTATGTAATTACTTGGTAAGTATATATGAAACTTAATTTTATTATGAAAATAACATTTTTGAGTATTTTGTTCTTTGTGAGTTTTGTTGTAGACCAAATCCATAAATCAACACAGCCATCTACTTCCTCTGCAATGAGGAACCACTCACTGTCAGGAACTGCCCTGGGAAAGACAGACCCCATACGCATTTTCTTTCTAGCATGAAATAGACCTGCATACACTGTGCATGTATTGCATAAAACATTTTTGCAGTTGAGAGGATCCTTGTTTTGAGTGCCAGGCATGGCCATCAGAACAATGGGTAAAGTTTGCAGCTAAGAAGGTGGCTAGGATGACCTCATCAGTGTCACTGATGGGGAATACTCTGCTGGTTACACTGAAGGAGGCCTTCGGCACCTTTCTTCTGCCCTCAAACTTCCATCCATAACTTAGGCTAGGGTAACATAGGCCTAAATGCCATAGGTTAGGCTTTCTTACCTAAAAATAAATTGTGGCTTAATGGCTTCGTGGTCAAATTTTGGGACGTAGGGTTGGATATATCAAACTATAACAGATAAATAATACATTTATGATGATGATGATGATAGTTATATTGGTCCTGAAGATGATAGGACCTACTTCCGAGGCTAATGGGAGGAATGTCTTATTCCATTTGCAACTCTGTAGTATAGTAACAGAAACCGTTCTGTAAAATCATATAGGTAGCCCTGCTCAACCATTAGTAGCTGTTTTTGACAATGGTCCAGCATTGTCTCCTTAACCCCTAAGTGTTAAAGCCATCACCTTTGATGTCTTGAATCAGTGAAAATTGTATAAATGTAATCTTAACTGAAGTTTTGAACTCCCAGTTCAAGTAGGCTGTGGGGACCCTCAGAAGGCCGTGTGTAGATTTTCTGAAGTGTCTGGCAAAGTGTCAAGTAGAACATTCTCAGAGAAAGATACTTTGTACTTTTTTTTTTTGTTATATTTTACCCCCATCAAATTCCTAATATCCTTCTCTCCAACAGTTTTCACACAGAAAAACTCAAGAGTTTGGAATGGTAGTTTGGATAGTTGTTTTGCAATGAGGCCATTGAGCCATGGGCATGTCCTGTCTCAACAAGTTTATTCATATTACAGGCAGTCTCTGGGTTACAACGAGCTCGGCTTACGACGTTCCAAGGTTACGACGCTCTTCAAATAGATTCATCAAAAATTACTTCCCGGGTTACAACATGTGTTGTGGGTTTATGACGCTGATCCAGCAGAAGAAATATGGCTCCAAAAAGGGCAGAATGGTCAACATTTGGAGGTTTTTTTGATGAAGCACACAATGAAAATACAGTTTACGTCATTTACAAGACACCCAAATGATTAAGAGTAAGGTTTTCTTACTATTTTCGCTGGTAGTTCGGGTTATGACAATTTTCGGCTTACAATGCAGCACCGGAACAGAACCTGTCATAAACCTGGGACTGCCTACTCCCTTTTCAGCGAGTAGTTGGGTCATGGCGCCAACATGTAGGACACATACTTCCACTTCCCAGTGCTCCTTCAGTTGAAGTAAAGTATTCTTCCGCAAGTTGAAGTCTTAGCAGTATGGATTCATCTGCTTGGTATCAAAGTACTGCAGTTCTTCTGTATTTGGACGTCTGGTTCGTTTCTTGATAATTTGTTATGATGAGAATTTTATTTTATGTCTAGCCTCAGGAGTGGACATTTTGTCAAGGTTGACTATCTATGCTTTTCTAACCCAGTCAGTTGTTTATCTGAGGATAAGGTCAGCTATCTCTTGTTGAAAGTTTTTTTTTCCAACATAGAAGGTTAACAATTTTCTACCACTGTCTTGGAGGCAGATTGAAGGGCCATACTGAGAAACATTTGATGTCAGGAAGTGGAAATGTAAACATCCTACAGTTCTTGATAGTTTAGAATAGTCTTATGCAAGTCTCAATTCTTACATAAGACGAGAAGGAGACACAAATCAAGAATTTTGTTCAGGCTAGCAAAGAAACTACCTTTTCCTTTGGACAGAAGCCAGCAATGTCATTCCATTTCCTCGTTTTGTCCAAAGAAGAAACCTTCGTGCTGAAGACCAACTTGGCAGTAAGGGCAAGGTTTCTGGTTAGATAGTCTCCTCTGCCTCAGGTTTGCCAGAAGTTGTGGAACCTTTAGGGAGACCCAAATACCCTTCTGTTCACACCTACCCAAAACACTATGCTACCAGTTTACTGTCCTCCATGCCAGGATCCTCAGGCATGGGCAATGGATGCCTCCCTTCTAGAATGGTTGAATTTAGACCTTTAGGTTTTTCCTCTGTTGGCTGTTTTTGAGGAAATGCTCAAGTTGTGAACTTTGCAGATCACAAGGATGATTTTGTTAGCGCATTCGTGGTCACAAGGGAATGGTTTCCCAAACTTTCTTTCCTGGTGGTAGATGTTCCTCATCTTCTTTCGTCCAGGAAGGATGTTTTCAGACAGTCTTATTTGAGAGGATTCCATCAAACCTCCACATTCTTCATCTCACCACGTGGAGCTTGTCAACTGCCTATTATAAGCTAAGGGCATTTCTAGAATCACCAAGGAAGCAATCCTTAAATCTAGAAGGCCCTCCACTGTTACACTTGTGTATCAATAACAGTGATTATACTGTAGTTTTTGATCTTGGTGCTTTTCCTGAGTGATATCCACTAGATATCTTGATTTAAGTTCTGCCAGTATCTCAGATATACAAAGCAGTTTTCTGTACTAGCGATCAAGGATACCACTTTACATTGCTTTCAGTTCTGCATCACGCTGACTGGAATATTGCTCATGATTTTAAAGTTTGAAGAGGTTTTTGATGTTTTGTGCTGGGAATTTCATCTTCCAATCATGTTTTACAATAAAATTCAGAAGGAAGCCTTCAGATGTTAACATAAGTTAAGCCCTTTGATAAGGCATCACTTAAGAACTTTGAAGACACTTTTCTTTTAGCTCTTGTTGCAGCAAAGTGTATTAGTGAGCTTCAAGCCCTTTCTTGTATGGGGGCTTTGTTCTAGTAGCAACCCTTCTTTTCTTTCTTTGCTTAGAGATAAGATATAGAGGAGGAAGCCCTTTCTAGTTTTGTTAAAGTGCCTAATCTAACTGATTTCGTAGACAGTGAAGAAGTGGCTTTCTTTATGTCCAGATTAAACCTAGTTAGAGGTTATAGTAATAACCTTCAAGACTAAAGGTTGCAGTAGTGAGCTTCAAGCCTTATCTTGCTCTTTGGTTTTGCTCTAGTGGCAACCTCTCTCTTTTCCTTCATTGGTTAGAGAATAGACTTAGAACTGTAAGCCCTTCCCAGGTTTGTGACAGTGCCTAATTTAACTGCTTAGGTAGCAATGGAATAATGGCTGTCTTCTGTCCAGTTAGAGCTCGTAAGGGTTTACCTGGACAGTCATAAACCTGTAAGAGGAGAAGTTAAGAATTTATCTGTGGTGTTAGAAAGCCAAACACTCCCATGTCTAAGATGGCTAAAGTCTATGCAGACAGAGTTGATTTCTGAGTTTTTACCATTTTGGAAACAATCCTCATGGCTTCCTCACCGTAAACATGTCTTTATTTCCTTTAAAACCTTCTTCTACAGAAGGTTGTCTTATGGGAGGTATAACTGTTTTTGCTTCATTATTTACAAATGTTCAATTTGAACCAAACATGATGGTAATCTTGCTTTCTATCCTATTGTTAGTTGTTAGGAATCCTACTACAGTATTGAATTTTGGGAGCATGAAGGTACACTTTTGGTGTAGAGGAATGCATCTTCTTATCTGATGGCGGTAGTTGTCTAGTTTTGGACTGTCAGTTACGGGCTTTCGATTCAGGCACAGGAGTCACCAGTACTCTGCGAGATATTCCATTTTTCCTTGTAAGGAATGTTCTTCGTTGGGCGAGCGGGTTCTGTTCTCAACTATCACTCTGTTGGCCGCGAGTTCGAATCTCCAACCGGCCAGTGAAGAATAAGAGGAATTTGTGTCTGGTGATAGAAATTCATTTCTCGCTATAATGTGGTTCGGGTTTCACAATAAGCTGTAGGTCCCATTGCTAGGTAACCAATTGGTTCTTAGCCACGTAAAATAAATCTAATCCTTCGGGCCAGCCCTGGGAGAGCTGTCAATTAGCTCAGTGGTCTGGTTAAACTAAGATATACTTAACTTTTCTCCTTGTAAGGATCCTCTGACAAGTCTCGCTATGAGGACCTTACACCCTGTTGTGGTTCCAACGTCTGGCGACAGTACTTACCAGTAAGGCTCACACATCAGGCAGGAATGTTGAGAAGCTTTTTCTCCCCTTTTAAAAAGCTTTTAGTTCACTTGGCTATACACTGTTTCTCTGGCTACACTAATCCACCATCCTCATTCAATGTGGTAATCAGGTAACTTTAACAGTAGGTAAGATTGATTCCAAATACAGTAATGATAATTTTCATAATAAAATTAATTATTTGGGTACTTACCTGTTGTTAAAGTGGAAATCCACCAAGCCTCCCCACATGATAAAATGAACTACTTGGGTACTTAGCTGTTGTTAAAGTGGAAACCCACCCAGCTTCCCCACATCTTAGTGGGTGGTCATGAAGAAATATGCCAAGAACGTAAAGACTCCAGCACCATCTGGTGGGAAATGGATGACTACAGAGACAGTCTGAGTGGGTTAGCCAAGTGTATTTTGATTTTTTTTAAATGCCGATCACACCATACAGCACGAAGATAAAGCTAACTTTAACAGTAGGTAAGTATCCAAATAATTGATTTTATCATGAAAATTATCATTTTGTTTTAGGTAAAGAATGCATATCTCTCCTTTCTCTTGACAAGAAAAGAAAAGGACGGACAATAAACAAACATGTTGATTACAATAGCCAGGTCTTTGTTGTCTCTGACACATTACATGGTTTATCCAGCCTTATCAAGTAATCATGTACAAACCATTACTTGATGGTCTGGAAGTCCAGCAACTGCACATCCCATATGTAGAGTAGCATGAGACGTGGGATCCCTTTCTCTACTCACCTCTTGGACCTGGAAGGGACATCCCAGGTTGGGCGAGCCCAACATTCGGTTCAGAGAGCACCCAGATTTCTTCCCACCAGTGGGTAGGTCTGCTAATGTAATGAATGGTTTGTATTTGTGCAATAACAAATAGGAAATTTTAAAAGTAATTCGTATTTTTCTTAATATACAAGTCTGCAGCAGAGTGCAGACTGACAGGTGGGCAGGGCTTCCCCCTACTCATCAGTAGTTAACTACCTTGTCAGTAAGTCTCAACAGCCATTCCAATTCATGTTTACAAGGTTATCCTAATGTAAGGAAGTAAAGGTTTGTATGTTAGGAAAAATACAAATTACTTTTAAAATTTACTGGTTTTCATGGTGTGAACACAATTTTGTTTTCTCATTAAAACTGAATGTTTTTGCTGTACATCCTCCAATTTGATAACTATCTCACTGACACCTTCAGTTCACTGGAAAGGTTGTAATCATCATCACTCATGTAAAGAGTCGTGGATGAACTGGGATTTTTGGTAGAGTCAAGCTCAAAAAGGACAAGGTAACATAGACCAGTAGTCAGATGTGGTAGGGGAACAGATAGATTGAGAGTATGACTGATTTCCTTGTGACTAGTCTTGGATGGCCCTTAATAACTCATTGAGGAAAAAAGACAGATTTCAGTGTTAAAGTCTGGTGTAAACTTGTGACTAATGCCCTCATTAATAGAGAATGTGTGTTGACATTAGCAGTAGAAGAAAATGAATGTTGGCATGAGCAGATGAATGCTAACAGTTTAGGGAATATTATTCCTGCTATACAGTATTGTACAGCATTGGAGGCACTTCTTAGGTGGCTGTGTACTGTCTTGGTTGCCCATTTAGGTTGGTCATTGATCCTATGTTCAGGTCACCAGAAGGCTTTGTTGAACTGAGCTTTCTCTGGGGATATCACTGTAAGTCAGCAATGTCAGTTGCCAGTATAATGGAAGAGCCAGGAAGTCATCACTTCGTAGGTTACATTGCTTTAGCAGCTTCAATTTGTTTCATGACAGATTTTTTATTTTATTAAGTCACATAACAGAATTGTTTGTGTAAAGTCCTCTGATACATTTGTTAGTGTCAAGGTGCATACCAAGCTCTCACCATAATGAATGTTCCATACCATTGTGTAATTTCAACTAAATACTAACCCAAATATGTTGCTACTTCCTTTGTTTCATTAAAATGATTGTTTAAGGTATGGAACATTACTCTGAAGAGTTAGTACCACTTTCAATTGCCAGCTTTGGACACAAGGGCCATGACATACTCATGACCTCAGAATTGGCAAAGAAAATCCACAATTATCTGTATATGTATGTACTTATATTCTTTCTGTGAAAGGAAGCATTTACAAATTTGATCAGTTGGCCTCTTCAGCCTTAATAAACTAAAGAAATTTTTTTGAGAAAACATGTCATGAGAAAAAAATGTAAAAAGAATAAGATAGCTTTTTTTCTTTTTATGTAACTGCAGAATTACTTGTTCATCTATTGGCAATTTCTATCTCATGGATTTAGAATTTAGAAAAATAAACAGACTTCCTAGAATAAAAGTGAATCTGCCATGGATTACTTGTACAGTACTGTAATATTATAAATTTGGGAATTTTTGAGAAATGTAATTTGTTTTCTATTAAATAACTCTACATTTGGAAAGTCTGTGACATATTCAATGATATTTTACAGGATTAAAAGGGTGCATGAGGATGGCGGCGTGTGTGGGGCTTTTACCCCCCACCCAGGGTGCCCCGTCCTCTTTGGGTAGTGATGCACATAGATATGCATGCAAGTCGTATGCAAATAAATTGCTACAGAACTTATGCTCTCTATGGCATTCACAACACTTCTGTGATGTGGAGATATCAGCTGGTGAATTTGTTGTGAAGGTAAGTGAAGGAACAGTGGGTAGGAAATTAAACTGTTAGAATATGGCTAAAAATTTTTTGGGCTGAATTTGCATGTACAGTACATGATGTACAGGTAGTGCATGTTGTTCTTAAAAAATTTAATGTACAGTATTATGTTTAGTGTGAAAATGCCTTTTTGTAATCTTCACTAATGTGTATTTCAACACCTAATTTCAGGCTCATCGGGCAGTGCTGTCAGCAGGAAGTGCCTATTTTCAGGCTATGTTTACTGGTGGCTTAGCAGAAGAAACACAGGCTTCCATAGAAATCAAGTCAATAACTCCTAATGTTCTTGCGCAGTTAATTAACTTCATATACACAGGTAATGTTCAATTTTGTATAGCATGAGTCATTTGGGGATCCATCACTGCAAATAGTTTTCTGTGGCATCCATAAATTTACCACTGTTTTACTGGTTGATAAATACAGTTTGGAAAATTCTAAATATGATTTATAAATAGATCTTCTGGGACAATAAATAAATTCTTATTTAATGCACAGGAGATATTGAAGTTACGGTGGAAAATGTCCAAGAGTTAATGGTTGCAGCAGACATGATGGAAATTCATCATGTTGTTCATGTCGGCACAAACTTCCTGAAGAAAGAACTCAGTCCTGCCAATGCAATAGGAATTTATAGGTTTGTGCAAATAATCCTTTGATTTCGTTTATTGGCAAATGTAGGACTTTACAATACAGTATTCTGTGATTAACTGATACACAGTATGTAGGGTTTATTCATACTGCATTGGAATTTAGTTAGGTATAAAGGATGGACAGTGGAGGAACAACTGACTTAAGATGTAAAATGTTTGGATATTGCCTTTATTAATGCAAACTTTCTTTTTAATTTAGTTTAAAAAATTTCTCATTTTAACCATTGCATTACGTCATACAATATCATTTATGTTTATTCATCCCCCAGGTTTGCTGAAGCTCATCATCTAGTCGAAATGCAAGAAGCTGCAAGAGATTTCATATTTGCCAGTTTTTCTGAAGTGGTTATGGAAGAAGAATTCTTAGAAACGCCTCGTGAAGTTTTGATTGAATTACTTCAGTCAGAGTATTTGCGTATTGACTCTGAATTTCAAGTGAGTGCTATTTCGAAATTTGTCCTCATAAGCCAATGCAGTAGGTTTTGCCATGGAAACAATCAAGAAGTACATTGGTAGATTTTCATGAAAAATAGTACTGTCAAGTCATTACATCATGATTTGTGAAAATGGAAACTCCCATTTGTGCCCAGCTTTATGAGAAGCATTTAAATGTTTTGTATTGGTTTTAAGGGTGTTATTGTATGTTACTGTACTACCTATCATATTGAAGTGTCACTTAAATTTTTCGCAAGTTTGATAATGAAGTTTATCTTTTAGATTATGCTTTAATTAATCTTTTCCTTCACTTTTAATAGGGCATCTTGTCCATCAGCTTAACTTTTTTTTAAACATGGTGCAAAGGACATGTTCAAGCTATCTCCATCTCCTATTCATCATTATCTGTTCTATAATGCCTCTTGTGGTTTCATTTCCTACTCTCCTGCAATCTGATTTCTGATATTCTTTGTAAAACTTTATTCTCAATTGACAAAATTTTTTATAGTCTTACTGTCATACCATGATTCATGCCAGTAAAGCACTACAGATCATACTAAAGTAACTGTCATACCATGATTCATGCCAGTAAAGCACTACAGATCATACTAAAGTATAATCATTTGCAACTCCTGTAAATTTGATTTCCAAATCTTATTCAGCCTGCCCATTGTTTAAAATGCCTTATTTAGTCCTTCAGCAAATCCAACTGAAGAGAACCTGTAATGGATATTTTCCCTAAGAATTTGAAAGACTTAACATCATGAGTTCTTTTTGTGTGTGGTGTTATCTGCCCTCATTTACTTTTGTTTTTCTTAGACTTATCATAAGCCCCACTTCTCTAGATGTAAGATGCAGTCTATTAAGCAAGAGCTGAAAAATTTTGTGTTGCTGATCAAAACAGCATCATTTGCATATTCTAAGTATTATAAAATTTCAGTTGTTGCTCTAAACTAAACATTCTCTTTCATTTCCAACTACTTTCTTCTTTAAAATCCAAGGAAAGGGTAGGCAGTGACACAAAATATCCCCATAGCACTGTACTACTTACTGAAAATTCATTTGACACTACTTCATCAACATTAACTAAGCTTTAATTTTGCTCATGGGTAATTTCAGTTACCTTTATACATTTAATGGCAATACCGTAATGATGCATTATGAAATAATAATTCACCGTTTACCTGTTTATCCCCTGGTATTCTTTTTAGCTGATCATATACCTTTTATTCCTGCTGAAGGAATTAAATAAAAATTATTCATGAAGGCTGATACTCTTCTGTAACATTAATATAATTTTGCAGTCTGATTTTTTATTATTAATATTAATGACTCCTTTCACAATTTGTTTGCCTTTAAACTTGCGTAGCAGTAAGGATCTGATTTTACAAATGATTTAACATTACAAAGCTTTATAAAACTTCTATGAATTAGCTACAGTATTGTGATTTGCATTGTGCTTCTAGAATTCACCTAATATACAAGAATAAAACAAATATTCTTCCCATCAGATAAATAACTGAAAATTAATTATTTGGCAGTGCAGTACTGTGCGTATAAAGCAAACTGCAGAAATTTTAGTCAAAGAATTTCTGATTCATTTGGCTTTAATTCATTGTGTTTTCATCCTTTTTTTTTCCGTTTTGTCAAAAATATATAAAATTATTTTTGAAATGAACCATACCTCTCCATTGTATAACTTTTACTTCAGCACCAGTGGTAGTTCAATAAATTAACAAAAAACGAGAACACTCTGTTTTCTATGAATATCTGATTAATACTGTATCCATCTACAGTACTTAACCCCCACGCCCCACCATGGGACCAATGGGTACAAACACTCATAGCCGGTCAGTCTCCTTCTGTTGCTTGTTTCAGTAGGAGGTTGACAGATTGTTAAATGTAATCAGTTTTCTGTTGGTTTGTTTTTAGATTTCTTTTATTTTATTTTGAACATCAGTTCGGTAAGAATTGATGTAATAGGCATTACAGGCAGTCCCTGAGTTACGACAGAGATCCGTTCAAGAGGTGGTGACCTAAGTCGGATCTTAAATTTTAAAAATTTATAAAAATTAAAAAAAAAGTGATGAAAGCCTTACCTTTAATCCTTTGGTTGGCTTGCACACTGGAAGGATGGCAACACTTACTTATTAACATGAGGGAGCTCAGAAACTAGTACCCAGCCTAACGCTGCCTTAACTTCCGATTTTCGTCTTAAGGGGAGTGTTTGACGAAAAAATCGAAGAATTCAAATTTTTCATGATATTTCACATACGGACTCTTACACCTCTTGACTATATTCTCAAAAAATTTTATTAAAAAATTTGCAATAGTTTTGGAGTTATAAGCAAAAACCATATATATAACCCTACTATCACTGAGAAAATTACATTTTCCGTATAATGTAATGATAACTTCAGTATATTGGTAGGAATTTCAATTTAGCTATCAAAGAAGAATATCTTAATACGGTATATGGCAACTATATCCTATGCAAGTGCGTAGAGGCTCTGTTGGGTGAAGGAGTGTACCCATTTGGGCAATCAGTGGCAGCTCGGCTCTCGACGAAGCAAGATGCCGTGCTGCCCAACCTCGCCCGTGTTTTGATAAACTTTTCACTCAGTGCACTTATATTACTTTGCAAGTCAATTTTTTGTATTTCTCTTGGCTTTGCAATACTTCTTTGTTCAGAAAAAACCATGCCGAGACCAAGAAAATTTAAACAACATCTACGTTCCATAAGAGAAAGGAAGAAACGACATCATGAAGAGGGAGGCATCCAAGAGAGAGGAAAGAGGGGGACCAGGAGCCTAAATATATAAAATATAATTCAATATACATAAAATAATAATCACAGATCACACCAATATGATATAACATATCAAATTTGTCATAAAAACCTCAAAGTGTGAGACAACAAGCAAATAAATGGACAGACAAACAAAAAATGTCATCATAAAACTTTGAAGGCCGATATCTCAAAACTAAAGTTATCAACCTTCAAATGGAAACTCAGACCTAACGAATTCACCTATCTCAATGAAACAAGAAGCAAATGAAAGCTAAATAAATTGTCTACAAAACTATAGTTTTTTTTATTTTGTCCCAAACATTTTTTGGGGATTTATTTTTCCACGAAATTGATCATGAAAAAATGCTCTATTACTTTATTCTTATCTATAATACCTGTCTACCATGTAAATTTCAGCTCTAAGGTTGCAATAGTTATGGCTGAGTTTTTTTTTTAAAGAATTGTAGGGAGGGGCAGGGGTACCAGCGAATGGAGGGGCGAGAAGGAAAATATGAATATTGACCTTTTCGCTATACATAAACTAACCAACACCCAAAATTTCAAACTGATTCATGCAAAAAAACCAGAGTTATTAATAAAAAACTATTTTTTCAAACGCTCCCCGTAAGTCGAGACAATTTTTTATGAATATTTTTGAAAAGCATTGTAAGATTGGATCGACTTATGTTGAGACCGTCTTAACTCAGGGACTGCCTGTATTCGAATATTAATGACCCTTATAATATGAGGATAATTATGTGAATCTCAGTTTATCGAAATGTAGAAATTGATTGCAAATGGAGAGAGATTGTTAGATTGTAGAAACAACTATAGAGGATAGGTCTGGTAAGACCTGAGTTAAAGGGATGCATGTTTTGTCTGCTTCCCCTTTTCGTAAATGCTTAAGTCCTCTGCTGCTTCTCTTCAATCTGTTACTCCAAATGTGCTTCCCATCTGTTCAGGGTGCTGTACTGTATTATATTTGATAGGAGGAAGTCATTTTTTATGTTCACTTGTTGTAAGTTTCGTGGGATATTAGTAATTTTCTTCTCTTGCACTACCCTCCTGAGAGTCTCGTTAAGTTCAGGTTTTTCCCCCCCTCTATCAGAGGAAGGGTCAACGCCCCCACTTTTTTCTTGCCTTGTTCTTGGCACGTCCTGTCTTACTCCCTCATGGCTTTGAGTAACAGGGAACCAGGACATGTTAGAAAGCTGCGTGGATCTGTGTGTGTTTCTCTTTTGTCTGTTTGGTCTGGTGTCTGCAACTCCAGTTCCTATGTGAGCAGTGCCAGCTCTGATGTTAGCAATGCCAAGTCTGGCATTAAGGGCACTAAGTCTGACATGAGCGACACCAGTTCTGGCACCAGAATTCGTTCTGCGATAGGATCGCTTGGATAAGAGTAAGAAGAGTTGCCCAACGTTTTTACCTCTTGTAATTTTATCGTATTGGATTGGCTTGATAGGAGTGATGTTTATACTCTTAACCCTTAAACGCCGAGCCTCTATTTACAAAAATGTCTCCCGTATGCCGGCGACGTTCAGGAGTTAGCGGCGAAGCGGAAAAAAAGTTTTTTTCAAAAAATCACAGCACGCTTAGTTTTTAAGATTAAGAGTTCAATTTTGGCTCCTTTTTTTGTCATTGCCTGAAGTTTATTATGCAACCATCAGAAATGAAAAAAAAATATCATTATCATATATAAATATTGAAATATATGACAGCACAAAAAAAAATTTTCATATATAATTTTATACAAATCGCGCTGTGAGCAAAACGGTTAAAGCTAACGGATTATTTTTTTCTTTGTATTGTACACTAAATTGCAATGATTTTGGTATATAACAAATTGTAAAACGATCAAAGCAACACAGAGAAAATATTATCAAAATATGATGCATGAATCCATAACGCGCGGGACGCCAAAAAAATGTTTTTTTAAAAATTCACCATAAATCGAAATATTGTGCTAGAGACTTCCCGTTTGTTGAAAAATGAAGCTAATTGATTGAATATTACTAGACTGTAAGTGTTTTAGCTTACAATTGCAGTTTTCGACCATTTCGGTCAAGGTAAAGTTGACCGGAGGTCGAATTTTTTCTATTTATTGTAATTTATATGAAAATATTTCAAAACTGATAAAAGTTACAACCATGAGTTATTTTCTGTTGTATTCTACATGAAATTGCGCACATTTTCATATATAAAAGTTTATGTAACGACTAATATAAAACGGTGCAAACATTACGACAACGTGACGAAAGAATTTCAGAGATGTTCGGCCGAGTTACCGTGCGGACGTAAGGAAAATGTTTTTTTCAAAAATTCACCATAAATCAAAATATTGTGCTAGAGACTTCCAATTTATTGCAAAATAAAGGTAAATGATTGAATATTACTAGAATGTAAGAGTTTTAGCTTATAATTGCGTTTTTCGACCATTTCGGTCGAGTTAAAGTTGACCGAAGGTTGAAATTTTGGCAGTTATCGTGATTTATGTGAAAATATTTCAAAAGTGATAAAAGCTACAATCATGAATTATTTTCTGTTGTATTCTACATGAAATTGCGCACATTTTCATATGTAAAAATTTATGTAACGACTAATGTAAAACGATGCAAACATTACGACAACGTGACAAAAGAATTTCTGAGATGTTCGCCGAGTTACTGCGCCGCAGACGTAAGGAAAAAGTTTTTTTTTCAGAAATTCACCATAAATCGAAATATTGTGCTAAAGACTTCCAGTTTGTTGCAAAATGAAGGTACATGATTGAATATTACTAGAATGTAAGAGTTTTAGTTTATAATTGCATTTTTACCATTTTGGTCGAGTTAAAGTTGACTGAAGGTTGAAATTTTGGCAGTTATCGTGATTTATATGAAAATATTTCAAAACTGATAAAAGCTACAACCATGAGTTATTTTCTGTTGTATTCTACATGAAATTGCGCACATTTCCATATATAAAACTTTATGTAACGACTAATATAAAACGGTGCAAACATTACGACAACGTGATGAAAGAATTTCTGGCGCGGACGTAAGGAAAAAGTTTTTTTCAAAAATTCATCATAAATCGAAATATTGTGCTAGAGACTTCCAATTTGTTGCAAAATGAAGGTAAATGATTGAATATTACTAGAATGTAAGAGTTTTAGCTTACAATTGCGTTTTTTGACCATTTTGGTCGAGTCAAAGTTGACCGAAGGTTGAAATTTTGGCAGTTATCGAGATTTATATGAAAATATTTCCAAACTGATAAAAGCTACAACCATGGGTTGTATTTTGTTGTATTTTACATGAAATTGCGCACATTTTCATATATAAAACTTTACGTAATGGCTAATATAAAACAGTGCAAAAATTACGACAAAATGACGAAAGAATTTCTGAAATTTTTGGCGAGTTACGGCAGCGGATGTAAGGAAAAAGTTTTTCAAAAATTCACCATAAATCGAAATATTGTGCTAGAGACTTCCAATTTGTTGCAAAATGAAGGTCAATAATTGAATATTACTAGAATGTAAGAGTTTTAGCTTACAATTGCGTTTTTCGACCATTTCGATCGAGTCAAAGTTGACCGAAGGTTGAAATTTTTGTAGTCGACGACGTGCACGATGCGTCCACTTGGCACCCAACAGACAATTTTAGTCGACATATGATACGTCCAGTAGGCGTTTAAAAGTTAAGCATCGGCTAAATCTGCCTTGCCAAGGAAAGTTACCATTTGCTTTTAGAAGTTTTGCTTGCAACCTCTGAAGCTAAGGGATCTTTTGTGGTTCTAATGAGAAACCTAGACTGCCTTTGGCTTTTCCATGTATAGTGCTTTTGTCTGCCAGCAGGATGGTGTGCCTCGCAGTTTTGATGCACAGGTCGCCCGCCCCTGGTGTGATTTTGTGCATTTCGTTGCAATGCCGCATTCTTGCGCGCCAATTTCTGACCCACATATCACTTGCACGCCTCCTATGCGCCTATTGCTTGCTCCCATCGCCTATGCTCACCTATCACCTGAGCTTGCCTGTAGCTTATGTGCCTTTCACCTCCACGCTTACGTTTCTTTTGCTTGCAAGCCTCTTAATTGTGCTCTTATCACATGTGCTCATGTCGCCATATTCTTGGCCAGGAATGATGGGCCAGGGGACAATAATAATTGATGGTTAGCAATTTGCATGATGCATCATCCCCATCTAAGAGAGCCCAGTTCACTAATACTGTATGAACTCCTGATGCTAATGCAATCAAAATCACCTTTTATAGCTTGTGCATTGTGGTTGTATTGGGTCCACTGAACTGAGGGGCTGATAGAAGTCTAAGCACCTTGTCCAGGGACCAAGAAATTGGAAGCCTTTTGGGAGTGGGCCTTGTAGAGCAAAAGACTGCGGAAGGGAAGTGACAACTTCTATACTGGAGTCAATCCCGAATCCGTAAAGCAAGGGTTCCATTAATGCAGCCTTGTATGTCATGACTGTTGTAACCACAAAGCATTTGTCTTCAAAAGGGTATATAAGAAAATATAGTTTCTATACAGAAATCTCAACTGGGCTCTCAGTATGGATATACAGTAATCTAACCATATCTTCCATACGGACTGGTAATGCTGGATAGAAGTCCGTAATTTTTGCACTAGGTACCTAGCAATGTTGCGTGAGTAATTATTACGATATTTAAAAAAAAAAATCTATACGTGAAGGTCTCGGCTTAGAAAGGAGAGACTTTCCCTCCTACTATCTGGGATAGAACAGTGGACGACAGTGGAATTGATCTTTTTGTCCGTTGTTGAGGTAATAGGAACCAATGCCTGTTTGTCCAATTTGGGGCTGTTAAGTTCACTATTCCTATGAAGGTTAGAAGCGCATCCGCCCTTTTGTGCTAGGGTGTTTGCTCAAAACCTTTGAAATCTGGGATAATGGAGAAAAAATTTTTGTCCTCCCTTGTTCCAGTCTTAAGGAAGGCATCTCTTGCTGTTGCTTGACTGTCCAGGTTTGGAGACACATACATCAGGAGTTTGTGATTCTAGTATGTGGCGAACAGGTCCACTTCTGGTTGTGGAAGCATGTTGGCTATTATTTGAAAAGAGTGGTTGTCCAACATCCACTCTGTTGAGGCTGTCGTTTTCCTTGATAGAGAGTCTGCTATTACAATGGGACCCCCTGTGAGGTGAACTGCAGACATGTGCCACTTCCTTGCTTACGCCATCTGAAGGATGGCTAACATTACCATATTGAGAGGAGGTGAATGTGATCCAGACCTCTTGATGTAGGATATTGTGGTTATGTTCTCTCTCTTCTGGAGGTTTGAGTTTTTTTGAGAGACAAAAAGGCAGCCATCAGCTCCAAGAACTTGATATAACAATTCCTGAGTAGCTGATCACCTCCCTGCCACCTGACAATCTTCCCAATGTCCTCTGTATGAGTTTGTCACTCATACAGATGGAGGAGTCAGGGTGACCTGTTTCACCAGAGATTCCTTCCAAATTTAAGGCCGAAGTATCTCCCCAACTCTTTTTATCCTCTGATGAGGTCTGTCTCACATCTTTTTCTTGTCATGTCGATAGCCAGAATTTGTTCACACTTTTAAAAGCTGCAATCTATGTATTGGATCTATTACTGACGAGAACTGCAGCAGGCCCATCATGCGTTCTGATTGCCATCTGGAAACTCTGGGCTGTGCAAGGAACCTTTTGAGGACTTGCCTTATTCTGTTTTGAGCAAGATGGGGAGAGACAACAGGCCGTGAAGAGTATCTCAACACAGTCCCAGCCACTGAAAGTGTCTGCTGGGCATGAGGGAGGATATTTTCAAATTTATAATAAAACCTTTTGACTGTACTTTAGTCTGTTGACCATTGCTCTTGGGTTTTTCAAGCACACTTTTCTTGTGGGCCCCTAAATCTTTTTGTTTGAGTTCTTGAAAGAATACCGTTGCTAGTTTGACAAATATTCTTTAGGCAATGTTTAGCCGAAAGGACCTGACTTTGAATCTGTACGTATCTTTCCTTATTCAGACCTTATGAAGGGGCGGATTCAATGTACTTAGGCAACGGTAATCATCAAAAACTTTCGGCCAACAATGTGCTTGTTCAATGTCGATTGGTTGAGGATCACTCTTCTTTTGGACGAGTTCCTTTTGAGGACACTGAAGAGACATACTTGTGGACGCATATATACAAGTTTCCGTCCCCCACAGGGAAAACTTCCATTGTCTGTGATGTCATCGAAGCTGACCCCCAACCAATATAATTCCTCTTGGTATCTGCCTCCTCCTCTGCCTTCACCTTTGATAGACATTCCAGGTGTTGTTTTTCCCTTTTTCCCCTATGGGATGGTTTTGGACCTTGTGAAAAGGATGGCCTTGAAGTTGCTGTTGTCCCTTTGCAGGAATTGTCCTTCTGACCACCTAACTGTTTTTGAGGAAAATTTTGGGGTGACTGAAGGCTTATATGATTTTTGATCAAAGTGAGCCTTTTTTGGGGTTGGGTCAAGGGAAACTTTGGGTTCTTTGTTTCTTGAATTCCTCTTTTCCCCGAAGAGCGTACACTGTACAATTCTGTTGGTAGGTATGCTCATCGAGTTGAGCTACAACAGATTCCTCTAACAGGTCCTTACAGAATGGGTTAGAATTCGCAATTTTATGTGCCATTCTAGGAAGTCAAAGGGTGCTTTCCATCGGGTTCTCATAGACTTTTGGCCTCAACAGCAAAAATTATCCTGGGATGTTCTGGAAGCTTTAAGATGGCAACTTCCAGCAAGGTGGTAGAGTTTATAATGCTGAGGAGTCGGAGCCTAGCATAAAATTCTGACGAGGCTACTTGGTGAGCAACTTGGGTCTAATTCAAAAAGGCAGTAGAGATCCATTTTTCATTGACCTGGTAAGGGTGATTTCATTAGTTTTTAAAAAACTATAAGCACAGGTAAGAAAACCATTTCTGCTAGTGGTTTCTCCAAGTCTGGTGAGGATGGTACCAGGTGCCATTCTGTATTAAGGAATGCTGTTGTTTGTAAATTCTACATTTACAACTTCGATCATAGTTTTTCTCTCATTAATTACCTACTTGCCATTGGGAGAGAAAGTGCATACTGAGGTATCTCACCAAGGTGCACACTGAGGTGTCTCACCAAGGATTATCAGTATCATCAGGGGTGAGTATTGGAGCCCCTATTATGTTTTGATCTGAAGTTCTATATTCCAAACTGACCCATTGTTGTTTCTAGTTGGAATTCTAAAATCAGACCTTGTTTGGGCGGCATTTGTATCTACACTCACTTTTCGGTTACAGGATGTAGCACTTTTACACTCTGGTTTGTTCATTATATCCAATCCTAGGCTATTTGGTTTACTATATAAAACAGTAATCACTATTGTGTAACCTTATAACCAGGTTATAACTTACTCTAATCTAGGCTACTGCCTAAACTGGATTATTTTATTCACACTTAAGTGTATAGGTTACATAAACAAAACACAATTAGCCTACCTTAGTATGTAGCCTTAAGGATAGGTTACATCTCATCTAGCACAGATTATGATTTCATCTAATCCTAATTACATGGTCTAGGCTAAGAATTTAGTCCAGAAATGGGATGTTTCATGAAAAATTACCACTTAACTTTATATAAGGTAATGCCTAAGCTAGTCGTCGATTTAGCTCATGCTAAAGTGCACTGGCTTATATAAAAGGGAAAAAATTTATACTAATATGTAGCCTCATTGTTAGGCTATCGATTTACTATGCCCAGATATTGTTATTATCTGATCCTAGGGTCCTCGTTCTAAGCTTGGCCACTAAGGATATGTAATCCAAGGATGTACATAGGCTACAGACAACATCCATTATTAATCTAGTTTGAATTATTCCCACTTACTGCCTAGATTATTGTAGACATCGTATAATCTGAAAGAATTTTCCATATTAATAGTAAGTTGTGGAACATTTCTTTTAGTTAAAACATTTAGTTAGAACTTAAAACAATTTTCGTTTTACGAAACTAGGTAACAATCAACGCATTACGAGGCTAGGTAGGCTAGCGATCAACGAGCCGGGTTCCGGCTTTAATACACAAATTATATAAATTCTAAAAGTTTAAAACTAAAACTTTCAACTGTTTGTTAATATTGAGCACTTATCTTGCTATTTTTGATGTTTCCATAATCCTCGATACTAAAACGGAGAAAGAAGTTGAATTTTTTCGGAGCGCTGGTAACGACGCGAACCGTTCGCTTTGGACCAAACAGAGGTAATGGCTCCTGGGTCTTTTAACGGCCTGGTTGTAAACGAGGGCAGATGCGCGTGCGCAATAGTCACTTCTCTTTCTTGCGGGTTAATTGACGTTGGAAAAACTGGGTTCAGCTTCGCTGAAGATAAGGGAAAGTGCCCTCTTATCTCTGAGTCCATTATATACTCCATCATGTGTTATAATGTTAATCATTACGACACAATACCTGGCCAAAAGACCAACTAAATTAGAAGAGAATTCTTTGATATTAGTTTGGTCACCATGGAGCTCTGGTAGACCATGGAAGGTAACTCCTTTGAGGACAAAACAGCGACTACGCTATCAAAATACCAAAATTTCCTTTGGTGAATAAATTTTTCACCTAGTTAATCTTTTCATAGTACCTGAGCAATATTTCATCAGTTTCTCTGTCAGTAAAGATAACTGCAGTTGACCGAATGTCACCAATTATGAAGTTTAGGTCAGGGAATTGAAATACCAAAGTTTCCTTTGGAGAGTAAACGGTTGACCTACTTAACCTTTTCATAATACGTCAGCAATATTTCCTTTGTTCTTTGCCCAGTAAATAATATAACTGCAATTGACCGGATGCCACCAATTATAGATTAGGCCTAACCATACAGGTAATGATAAATTGTTTTCAGTTGAATGTAAGTCACCAGTTATAACTTTTTTTTTTTTTTTGTACTAAATATCAATTGTCAATATTACAAGAAATTACATCTCTACCAGCCGGGCATTGTTTCTTAACTATATTCTTGATGTTATAGTTAAGTACAATATTCTATGAATGAAATTTTTTATTGACCTTCCATTTCTTTTAAAAACAATTAAACTATTGCATTTTGCTTAATTATATTTTTACAAAAATACTGGCTAAATCTCATTAAAATGAAAATCTTTTGGTTTGTAAACATTCCCTTTTGAGTCTTTCTCTACCCATCTCGCCATGTGATGTAGGTGTAGCTCCACCTACCTGTGTGTGAACAGACCTTATCTATTTTAGACCATGGGTTAAGGTGTAAGTCATGGTCTCACATGAAGGGTTTTTTTTCAGCACTGATACCTCTATAAACAGGGTTAGGTTTCTGTTGTTTTTCAAGCTTGAGATAACTTCTTGGCAGCAGCCTTTAAGGCTAAAGGCCTATGTTGGCTCTGGCTATAGGCTTGTCTAAGGACAAAGACATCTAGACGTCTTTCAAGTTGTTAAGGTGGAGTTTCCCAGGTCTCTGCTACATACTTTACCTTCAAATCTGTATGCCGTTCTTCAGTTCATTGTAGTGTTGCCCTTTGAACCATTTGGAGCAAGCTCCTTGTAAAGAGGCTTCTATGGAAACTTCACAGTAGCCTTAGCCACAGCTAAAGAGTGAGAGACAGCTACAAGCTTTGTTAGTTAAGGTAGTTTTTGCTGGAGACAAAGCAATTATTTTTGCCATATTTTGGGCTAAGTACGGTTTTGGGCTAGGCTTTTGCCTACAATAGTAACGTTACCTAGTCTGGAGTCACTAGGGCATGAGGAACTTGACCCCTTGGGGTGTGGTAAGGACTTTGAGAATTGTTGGAATTACACTAAAAGTATTAAACCTGGTGTAAGGTTCTGTGTACAGTGGGTCCCCGGTAATTGCGGGTGTTAGGGACCACAACCACCGGCATTAAGCGAAAATCCGCGATAAGTTGGAACAACCCTCTGAAAAACGCTTATAACTGCCTGCTTTAATAGTTCAAAGACCCCCTCTAAAAATGCTTATAACTGCCAATTTTAATAGTTCAAATGCCAAATATACCTTAAACTATCATCCTAAAACCCTTTAATATACAGGCAGTCCCTGGTTATGGGCAATCCGATTTTATGGCGTTTGCCTAGCTGATAAGCGGAAATTGGCAATTTTCGGTGCTGAAAATTGCCATTTTCCACTTATCGGCGCCGATAATTGGGTATTGGAGCCGATACATACCTAACAGAGGTGCCGATCTCCGGTTATCGGCACTGATAAGCACTGAAAATCGCTGATTTTCGCTTATCATCATGCCGTCGGAACAGAACTCCCGCCAGTAACCGGGGACTGCCTGTAATGTCAAAGTCATCTTACAGCATTACCCTTAAAAATATATGGCTTACAGCTATACGTGAAAACTAAACTCAAGTCCCCCTACATTCAAACACAGCCATTTTCTCTCATACAGTATTGAAGCTGTCCTGTTTCTCTTTTCAGTTAGGAGAAACACTGGGAATTCACAAGTAGTTAAATACTTTACAGTACTTAAATATTTAAATATGCAGTAAAAAAATACCAATTTATAAATGCAAACAACAGTGATAAAGTATTCTCTTGTGTATGTACATGTTACAATGATTTACTAGCTTTCAAATATTAATGTAAACACAGCAAAATATCTATAAAATGTTATTTCACTTGCAGAATCCATTTGTACTATACAGTATCATATTAGTCTGTTATCATCGTAATATATATGTATAATAAAAATCGATCGTCCCGACATTTGTAAAGTTTATGTTCTGAGAATCAGCTGGTTGAGTCTGTTACCGAAAGAATTAGAAAAATAATTTTTTAGTTGCTAAAAGAAACAAATGTATTAATGGAATTATTTTTTATTTTGTACATAGAAGTTTATGAGAGAGAGAGAGAGAGAGAGAGATTACAAATGAAGTCTCAGCACAGTAGCTGGGGAAGACTTGACTTGAGAGACTGGGGAGGAGAGTACAATATAACCTTGTGTTGCTTTCATATGAAATTCGGATTTTAAATACTTTTACATTGATTGTAGATAAAACATCAATACTGATAAAATATTCTCTTGTGTACTGTTATAATATGTCTGATAATCATAGGGTTAGCTAAACTTGTAATGAAGAAGGGTTCAGTAAATCAGAGAAAGAAAAAAAATGGCAAAACGTACCTACAGTAAAAACAATTACAAATGTCGGGGTAGTTTTTTTTATACATATTATGATGATAATACTGTACATCAATATAATACAGTACAGTATAAATGGAGAGAGAGAGAGAGAGAGAGAGAGAGAGAGAGAGAGAGAGAGAGTACATCAATATAATACAGTACAGTATAAAGAGAGAGAGAGAGAGAGAGAGAGAGAGAGAGAGAGAGAGAGAGAGAGAGAGAGAGAGAGAGAGAGAGAGAGATTTTGTTTCGGATTTTAATTAAGCATTTTATTGATATATTGCTTTGTTTACATTATTAATATTAATATTTGAAAATTAGTAAATAATTTTTTATTATAAAAAATGTATTTAGTCATGAAAATAAAATGAAAACTCAGTAATTAGTGAATATTGCTCTGAGGCATGTGACATGCTTTCCAATATGAAAAAACTCATGTGACATGCTTTCATGAATTAGTGAATTTTCCGCAATATATTTGGAGATAAGTTCCACAGAAAAACCTGCTATTAACTGAAGCCACAATTGCTGATCCATGATCTAGCGGAGACCCACTGTGTTGTGATTCGGAAACCAGAGCTTCCGAAGAGTAGGAATGTAATTTCCTTTTCATTAGGTCTTTGGTTAAGGTATCATGCTAGTTTCTATCCTTAGTGGAAGGTAAGCCACTTGGCATGTGAGCAGTGGCTACAACTTTTAAATTTGGAGAGAGCTTATTCTTGTGGTTGTGGTTTTTTGGGAAGCTTGGATACTCAGTTTTGAGTATTAGAAGTATACCTTTTTGTATTTATGTACTTGTTAGTTATCCATTGTTGGCTATGCAGGGTTTTGGCACAGTAACCCTAACCCTCCTCCTGCTGAAGGGGGCAACCTCCAAAGAGACTTAGGGTATCTTCATGATGAGGATCTTGTACCTGAGCAACAATCCTTCTAAGGCAGCAGTTATAGCATTTGGGTTGAATTCACTGGGTAAACAAACACTTGTTTTGTAAAAAATATTTTGTTACTAAGTAGCCTTTACAGGGTTGGCTGATTTCCACTTTGCCCACCTTCTTTTTCAAATGTGGGAATCAGCTATATAATGGAGAGGTAAAGTTCATTTAAAAAATATGAGTACTTAATTTAAGGTTTATTATTTAATTATTTGCCTCTCCATTATGCAGTTTGGGGGTAGGGGAAGTAGATGAATAGAAGTTGGATATTCATGGAAAACCGAGTATTCTTGTTTTTTGTCTCAATATATCGAACTGCCACTGGCGTCGAAGTTAAAAAAAAAAAAAAGCTATATAATGGAGAGGTAAGTATTTAAGAAATAAATCTTAGGTATTTATATTTTTTTTATTTTTCAGGTATTTTCTGCAGCTATCCGATGGATAGGTCAGGACATTACCACCAGACGGCGTTATGTGTTCGAAATATTAAATCAAGTGAGACTACCTTTAATTCCAAGCAAATTACTAGAAAAGTCAATTAATGAATGTTGTGATATTAGTTTGAAGGTTGCTTTAAGGAGCATCCAGAAAGATCTAGTCAGTAAAAGAGGAAGTTTGGTGCCTCTATACGTCCAACCTAGAATCTGTGCCAGAAAGAAAATTTATGTAATTGGTGGATCCAAAAGAGAACTTATAAGTTCATGGACAAGATCAGAATGCACATTTGAAAGCGTAGAGTGTTTTGATACATTCAGAAAAGAATGGCAAAGAGTGTGCCCCATGGAAATTGGCAGAATCCTTCCTGGTATAGCAGTGTTAAATGGTAGAATATATGTTGTAGGTGGAGAGCAAGAAAGCCAGATTTTAGCAAATGGTGAAGTTTATGATCCTCAAGAAGATATTTGGACTAGTATGGCTTCCATGGTGATCCCAAGGTGTGAATTTGGACTCTGTGCTCATGAGGGTTATTTGTATGCCTTTGGAGGGTGGGTTGGCGAGGATATTGGAGGCTCAATTGAGCGTTATGACCCAATAGCAGATGAATGGAGGTTAGAGTCAAATATGCCAGAAGCACGATTCAGGTAAAGCTAAAATGTGACACTCATCCTTATTTTGTTTTATAATGACTTTTTCTTTAAGTACTTCTATAGTGTTATCACACAGCTGTAGTAGTTGTTACTTTGGTATTTTCATCATGATGTACTGTAACATCTCATATACAATAATTGCCATAATGACTGTTTTCAACAAGAGCAACTAATCCCAGTTGCTCACTGTTAAAATGTTTCAAAGCTTGTATTTAAAATATATGGGAAACTAATATCATCTTGATATTCCACATACAGCATGGGAGTAGTTGAGCATCATGGTCTCATCTATGTGGTTGGTGGTTGCACACATAGTCAGCGTCATCTTCACGATTTGCTGTGTTATAATCCCATAACAGGAGAATGGCAGAACTTAGCACCTATGCTCACCCCACGTAGCCAAATGGGAGTAGCGGTTTTAGATGGTTTCCTGTATGTTGTTGGAGGAACCAATAGGCACAATGTACTCACTTCAGTGGAGAGATATTCATTTGAACAGGTATGTTTTCAGGTGCTTAGTTGAAAGTATTTTTTTATGAATGAGTTTAAAGTTTATGTAGTAATAGACAACTTACAGTAATTTTATTGTTCATCTTTTAAATAGTCACTCATCAGAATTGCTTTTTTTCAACATATAGGAACAATAACTACCCAAGAAAATACCTTACATGAAATTTCTTGTGGAAAGGATAAGAGAGTGATCCAGGGAGGTAATACAGTAGGCAGTCCCCGGTTATTGGCGTTGGTTCTGTTCTGATGGTGTGATGATAACTGAAAATCACAGATAATCGAAAATTGGCGATTTTCAACACTTATCGCTGCCAATTTTTGGTTACTGGCGCCTCTGTTAGGTATGTATTGGTGCCAATAAGCGGAAGTCAGCAATTTTCAGCGCTGAAAATTGCTGATTTTCATTGCTAGACAAGCCCTGTAAAACCGGATCGTCAATAACCGGGGACTGCCTGTGTATATATAGGCACAATTTGTTCACTTGGTACTATCTATGCTTCTCAGCAACAAAAAAGTAGCCTTTAGTAGGCTGTACACCATAATAAAAGATTAGTCCTATAGACTTTCCATAATTTTAGACAAAATTATGGTGTTAGGTGATCACCCATCTCATTTTCAGCAATAAAATTAATTATATTTTCTTTTTGTTATTTTATCACATTTTAGCAGTATTTTGTTAATGCAGTGTAGTACTCACTTGCTTTATATTTATTTGGGATGAATCTTACCTACCGTTAAAGTTAGCTTACATCTCTGCACCGATAGGCAAGTCAGCATTCAAAAAAAAAAAAAAAAAAAAAAAAAAAAAATCAAATGGCTTCCTGGATGACTACTGTATATAGTTCGCCTGTCCTCCACCAGGTGTTGTTTAAGCATGTCAGAATTCTGGCTGCCATTGGGTATAGGTGCTTGTTGGTATTTCATGGATTTTTGCTGCTTTCACGGTACTGTACATTTATTTTTCCTAGGATGCCTCCACTGGAATCGTTGATTTTTTAGGAGATACACACTGTTTACACTGGCTGCAATGGTCGTAAGTGTGATCTTCAGAATAGATGTGAGGAAGTAGGGATTTTCAAAGGACTTTCTGCTTAAGTTCGTCAGTATAGGAAGAGAAGGGAACCAATTAGATTGCAAAGCAATTAGTTAGGTCAGGTTATCAACCTGTCATTTCCCCCCTTTCTCCAGGTCCTTCTTCTGTAGTTATCCATACTCAGTCTAGGCTTTCCCTTTGTTAATGCTGTAGTTAGCACTGAGACTTCTTCTTTAGCTCCACCTTCCACTCCCCTTTTGGTTCAGGAAGTGTGTTGAGAATTTAGAACAGGACATAAACCTTATTTTGGTCAATACAAGGTTTGTCTGAATTGGTTAGGGAACCACTCCTGGTCCACCCATTGTATGATTATTTTCGCCTTCCCTAATAAGAGGTAAGGTATTGGTGCCCTCACCAGCCTGTAGCCCTAGTCTAGGGCTGCCCTGAGTCAGTTGTATTCTGAGGAAGAAATCTGCTGCCAGGGAACCAGGTCGGTTCTCGGGGCGATGAGGTTCTGTGCCCTCCGTCACTTGCATTAGCCAAAAGATCATTTTAGTAAACGTTGATCTTCACTATGTATGCGTCTTCTGCCATCATTGGCACCTAGTATGAGGTTGTTAGTACTGATAAGACTAATTGTATGGGCATAGGCAGTTTTATTAGAAATAATGTGCGTCTAATTTTACTTATTCTGATATTATGCCGACTGAGTCGATTGTTTAACCAATCTCTTCATCTTTACTCATTCTACATCCTTGTCTGCTGGCCTATTCCTCTTTCTCTGTCGAAATGCACTTGTTTGTTCTGTATCATGCCTTATCTTTGGCTATCGGCAAATCTCTTACTTCTGCCTCTATTAATGTTTTTCTTTCCAAATATACCATGGTTACAGTATCTTCTGTTATTTCCAAGCTAGATATTATTTTAGTTGCATAGCTTTCTAAGGATCTGTCATATAAGAATGCTCTTAAGTCTGCTGACTTGCTTCCGGACAAGGTGGGAGGGTTGTTGTAACTCCTCACCCACCCTCCCCTGCCTCCGAACTTTCCTATTTTCTTTTGGCACCTCGTTTTCTTTCACTCGGCTGAGTCACTTCGACTGCGTTTTCCTGGCTTTCAATGAAGCGTTTTCCTCTCTACCTTTCATCAAGTTGTGGATGTGATACAGGTGCTCGGCTGCTGTTGTCTCCTGTCACCAGGTGTTGCTAGTAGACAGCTGTATCCTCCTGTCACCAGGAGACAGCTGTCTCCTCCTGTCGCCCTCTGGCAGAAGAGTTTGAATCGGAGGATCTCCTTCGGATTGATCAGCGTTTGCTTGAGCATCACACTTAACTGTATCCTCATTTAGTTGAGGAAAGAGACCACATAGAGAATAGGTCTTAGTTGCAACTTTTCATAGAACTGTAAGAATTCCATTTAACCTCTGGTGGGGAAGAAAAGGAAACAATTCTTTATCATGTTGGGGCAATTAAAACTTACTTAGAGAGGTTAAGCCTGAAAGAGCCAGTTATCCTTTTATTTTGTGATTTTAGAACCTAGAACATCTGTGTCAAAGGTTAAGCCTAGATGAGGCAAAATTAACCTTTTACTTTGTCATTTTAGAAACCTAGAATGTCTTTGTCAAAGATTAAGCCTGGAGAAGACAAAGTTAACTTTTTGTTTTGTGGTATTAGAAAACCTAGATGTCTTTCTCAAGGGTTAAGCCTGGAAGAGGCAAAGTTGACTTTTTGTTTTTTGTTTTTAGAAAACCTAGATGTCTTTGTCAAGGGTTAAGCCTGGAAGAGGCAAAGGTAACCTTTTATTTTGTAGTTTTAGAAGCCTAGAATGTCTTTGTCAAAGGTTAAGCCTGGAGGAGGCAAAGGCAACATTTTGTTTTGTGTTTTTAGAAAACCTAGATGTCTTTGTCAAAGGTTAAGCCTGGAAGAGGCAACATTAACCTTTTGTTTTTTGGTTTTAGAAGCCTAGAATGTCTTTGTCAAGAACACGAGGTTCTCTGTGACGTATTTGATTGGGCTAGTGCATGAGAACTAGCTCAGTACCATTTACCTTTACAATATTGAAGGTAAATATTCGTAATGTGAGAGCTGTCGCCACCTCATTTAGTTTGATAATTGTCGCATGAGGATGGGTTTAATGCAGCACAGTAGAAGTGCAATTTGGTTTAGCCATTCAATACCTCAAGTATGCAGAATCATGTTTGAAACAGTAAAACCCTTAGTTCGCTACTAGTAGCGGGTAAAGAGCAGTCTTTTAGGCTCTATAACGCTTTTGAACCCAGGGACGGGGTTCCCCCACCCCTGCCACTTTTATTTAATTCTAGCTGAATTGAAGTGGTTTTCTCTGCAAGGCTGCTCTTTGCTGCACATGTATGAGAGCCTTGCCCCCTGAATGGAATCCAACTTCCGACGGCAGTAAGATCCAGAAAGGATTCCAGATCAGGTAAGAATGTTTGGTTTCATGCAAGAAACATTTAGCCCAAGTGGCTGAGCAGATTTGGTCTAGCTGCACTACCCACTATCCTCTTCTCAATGTGGGAATCCGCTGACTTTAACGGTAGGTAAGCTTCATCCCAAATAATATACTGTAAATTTTCATAATAAATTTATTATTTGGATACTTACCTGCTGTTAAAGTAGACCCCACCCAGCCTCCCCACAACTTAGTGGGCTGTCAAGGAGAATTCTGACAAGAGATTAAACATTAAACAAGCATGGTGGAGAACAGGTGAAAAAAGATAGTCATCCAGGCAGCCATTCGAACTTTTGTTTGAATGCCGACTCGCTATCGGCTTGGAGATGTAAGCTAACTTTAACAGTAGGTAAGTCTCTTAAAAATAAATTTTATTATGGAAATTTATATTTTACAGAATTTCTTCACATCATTTAAATATTTTTCCAAAGCAGAATCATGAAAATAGATGGCCAACTGTGAATTGCACACATGAGAGTGCTATGTCAAGTTTTGACAGTGTAACGAGATGTATATCCTTCCCACTGTCCACATTGGGTAAATTTTGGGAAGAATCTTGAAAAGTACAAAAAAAACTGTTACTAAGCATTCTCTACATAATTTATGTCCACATTGGGTAAATTTTGGGAAGAATCTTGAAAAGTACAAAAAAAAACTGTTACTAAGCATTCTCTACATAATTTATGATCAAAGGACAGGTATAAAATACAGTATACGTAAAATGTAAAATGTAGTCATGTAAGGAAATATTGTTAATTTCAGTGTCCTTTTGAAAAAATTGAGGGAGGAAGCTTTTGCCTAATGGGGTTTCCCAAAAACCTTATGGAATAGAAACCCTGACACTGATTTGGTTACTGATCCACATGTATGACTGGTGTCCATTTCTTTCTTTTCTTATACAGTCATGCAAATTTATTCATTAACATCATTCAGAGTACTATATAATTGATTATTCCTTAAGGTTCAAACACTTGCAAATAAAAAACTGCACCTTCCTCCCGAAAATGGCTCTGATGGCCATCTGTGTCACTGACACTGCAATGACTGTCTTTTCCATAATAGTGATCCACAGCTTATTATTATTATTTTGGATGAATCTTACTGCTAAAGTTAGTTTATATCTTCATGCCGTTAGGTGGTGTAAGCATTCAAAATAAACAAAAGAATGTTGCTTGGCTGGCCTGGATGGACTGTCTGTAATCACTTGTTTCCTACCAGATGGCGTTAGAGTTTTTGCATTCTTGACAGACTTCTTCCTGCTGTGTCTTTGTGCATATAGTGTGATACGGCTGTGAACATATTTTTGGATTTTTCTGGCTGTGTTTCTCCTGTACTTCTTTTTTCGTTTGAGAAATGTCAGCTACAGCAATCAGAGATAGAAGCATTAGGCTTTGTAAGAATGAGTTTTGTGTAAACTGAATATGTATAGAAACAGAAGAAATAATAAATATATAATCACCAAACCCCCCACCAACTCCAGATCACATACACTCAGTTACATGGTCATGTAAGATTAGAAGACAAAACACACATACACACACCCACCCACCCACCCACCCACACCACTTACAAAACAGATTTTTTACAGTATGTTCGTACCTTACAAATTTAATCTTTAAGCAGATTGTAGAAATCAGAAAAACAAGAAACTAGCCACAATCACAAAAGTGATTAGAGAGTGATTGGACCAGACTCAAGGTGAAATCAATTAAATTTTGTCCTGGGAGGTAATTTTTTATCACTGCCTACTAAATGCTGCATCACATTAGCAACAATACATTACCTCATTTTGTTTTCATGTTTTTCACTCATCCATGCTTGTCTAAGGGAATGTATAATACATTTCTTGCGTATTTAACATGTGCCTCAGAATATCTCAAGGCAAATACACAGGGATAATCACAAATATATCACAGATACACAAAAAAAAAAAAAAAAAAATTAAAAAACCAGAACGCCAAGGCGAAGAATAAACAGGAAGTGCGTAAAAAACCATCTTCTATGCTAGAGTGGGCAGAGCACGTCTTGCTTGAAGATGGTTTGAGAGATAACTAGTGTGTCACGGAATATGCAAAGGGGAAAGAAGTCAGGCTCCGCCTGCTCTCTATCCCCATTGGCTAATGCACCCATACCACCAGCCATATTCTATTTTTAAACCAGATCCAGCTTGCGCTTTGAGATTTTCCCCATATGTAAAGACCTCAGGTTTTAAGTTATGAAAAATACAAATTGATTAAAAATTTTTCATTTTATATTACGTTATCTTAAAAAAAATATACAAACAACAATTTTTATCACAAAGATGTGTACTGTACATTGGGAGAGATGAAGGGACCTGGGCATCTGCTCACCTTTGCTGGAATAATGGATCAACTGTGCACACTGTACATTGGGAGAGATGAAGGGACCTGGGCATCTGCTCATCTTTTCTGGAATAATGGATCAACTGGGCACACTGTACATTGAGAGAGATGAAGGGACCTGGGCATCTGCTCACCTTTGCTGGAATAATGGATCAACTGTGCACCGTGATGCATAGTGTAATCATTATCAAAAATATCTTTAGAATTTTGAATGTCAGACTTAGATTGGTATTGTCCATACAGACTACGCACTGTAACATTGTAGTCAACAGGGTTATTGCAGATTTTTCTGACCACATTATAGGAAACTACAATTTTTCCATTCACTTAGTAGACCTAACATATTTCTTTCCATTATGAGAACAGTGACAAGTTCGTATTGCATATGTCAGGCATAGTTATCACATTGTCCACAGCCTCATCAGTAATTGAGCTTGTACCATTATTATCATAGGGATTTTCATTGCCATAGTTCTGTGGCAATTGCATAGCTTTAACTTTACAGCTTTTTTATCCAACAGAACAAATGGTTTGAGTGTCCACCCATGTCAGTTGGCCGTGCAAGCCCTGCAGTAGCTGCCACAAGTTCCCTATTGTATGTCATTGGAGGGGATCAAACAAGTGAAGTTAATGACTTCTACAGAGCACAGGTAAGTGTTATTTTATTTAAACTGCTGTTGTTCCACAATATATAAAGAGTTGCACATTAGTAACTGTTACGGCATTGGAGGGGATCATGAGTGTAAAAAAAATAATCTTTTTTTTTCTTTTATGTGGGGATGTGTCAAGTTAAGAATGGTTTTTTGCCTCAACTGCTGGTTCCCCTCGTTCCCTTTATGGATTGCTGCCTCCTTACCTTCAAGTTTTTTTTGTTTTTGATGTTCAAAAATATTTGAGCTTGTTTTAAATCGTTAGTCGGGTCTGGTAGGGCAGCAGATTTCATGAAGATCATTGTTTAGCTGCAGTATTTTTTTTGTTCGATTACAGGTCGACTTTATGAGCAAATTTTGTTTTTATTGTAAAGTGGAGCACTGCGTTAAGGTGGATCTTAACATATGACATGAGTAGTCGTTGACCACGATTCATCTTTGATGACAGCGTGAGGCTGTCTTCATCTCCATCGGGGTTTTCTGGTTGATGGGTTTTTGTCCCTGTTGCACAGCTGAGGGCTGTCTTGGTTTCAGATGGAGGAAATATGTTTGGTTTTTTTTTTCTGCCTGCTTGTTGTTTATTTTTGCCTTTTTTTAAAGCTACTTTTTTTTTGTTTATTTTAACTTGATTTTGTTTAGTGCTGCCTTTTGGCCTTTATTGTACTTATGGTTTTTATCTTTTATGAGACCTGACTCACTTTTATAATTTGTAAAAATAAATTAATTTTAAGCTCATTTTATTGTTTTTGTTGTTTTCCCCTCCTTTGTTTGTTGCATCTGCCGTCAGTCATGACAGCCCCGTAAATGAGTATGTTAAAGAACCTGCATAACACTCCCGGTCGTTACAATGGCGACCGTGACAGGATGGCTCTGTTTTGGCTGGCGGGTTGTTACGGCATTGGAGGATCATGAGTGTAAAAAAATAATCTTTTTTTCTTTAGGTGGGGAGGTGTCACGTTATGATGGTTTTGCGGAACTGCTGGTTCCCCGCTGTGTGTGTTCCCTTATGTGGATTGCTGCCTCCTTACCTTCAAGTTTTTTTGTTTTTGATGTTCTCGTATATGAGCTGCCGTTTTTCTATCGTCAGTCGGGTCTGGTAGGGCAGCGAGATATATAGTGGCAGCAGCAGCAGGCATGTTTTGGAGTCGACGTTGCAATATTTTCTGAGCAACAAATTGGAGCAAATATAAAAGCACAAAAGGTGGAGTGTGACCATGAGTAGTCGTTCTAAGACCAAAGCTGCTCATCTTTCATGCAAATAGTGAATGAGAATCGGGTTTTCTGGTTGATGGGTTTTTGTCCCAGAAGCACAGCTGAGGGCTGTCTTGGTGCACTCCAGGAGGACGTATGTTTGGTTTTTTTTTCTTAATCCTGCTGTTGTTTATTTTTGCCTTTTTTTTTTTTTAAAGCTACTTTTTTTTGTTGTTTATTTTAACTTGATTTTGTTTAGTGCTGCCTTTTGGCCTTTATTGTAATATATGGTTTTTATCTTTTGCAAGACCTGACTCACTTATATAATTTGTAAATAAATTAATTTTAAGCTCATTTTATTGTTTTTGTTGTTTTCCCTCCTTTGTTTGTTGCATCTGCCGTCAGTCATGACAGCCCCAGGAGTATGTTTCCAAACCTGTCTGTGTCACCACCTTAAGTAACCTTAATTGGCTATTGGCTACTTATTCAAATGACTATGTCTTACTTTTAATTCATATGAATGATCATGCTGTAAAGGAGAATGGTGTTTTTGCCTCATTGTATAACCCTGCTGATATTGATTACATAGTTCTACAGCATTATTTCATTTTATATTTCAAAAATATTTTGTGCTTGTAGTTAAAGTTATAGGCGAATGAACAGATTTCATGAAGATCATTGTTTAGTCAGTATTTCTTTTTTGTTGATTACAGAGGCATGACTTGTATCCCAAATTTTGTTTTTATTGTAAACACTTGTATCTCTGCTGTTAAGGCATCTTAACATATGCATTATTCTTAGGTCATTAAGTGTATTGATGATTGTATTGTTTGCTCTTCATCTTCATACATATCATCATCATAAGTGATATTTTCATCAGACTTTTCCTTAACCCTAGAAAGCATGACATCCTTTCAGCCTAACAGAAATTATTTATTTTTACATTAGTTGTTGCTTTAGTCTAAAACTTGTTAATGTATGAATTTAATATTTAGTATCATTCCATTATTGAGATATTAGTTGCCCATTTAAATGGGCACCATGGAGACTATGCTGAGCCCTGCCCCTTTTTATGGGCACCATGCACTATGAGCAGCAATGCTTTTATAGATTGTTATGAGGAAATAAAAGAGGTGCTTAGAAACACAGCTTATTTACATGCCAATCACTGATATTACATTAAGTCTAATGTATATTTGCATGTTAGTTGAAAGTGTAAATTTGCACTTACCACAGTAACTACAAATAACATCACAGATGGACATTATATATATATATATATATATATATATATAATATATATATATATATATATATATATATTGCATATTTATATATATATATATATATATTTTTATATATATATATATATATATATAATTGTGTGTGCATGTATGTGTATGACTGTGCAATATTTTCTGTTGAAACAGAATTCCATCAAATATAAAAGCCAAAATGTGGAAAGTAAAGGCTATATTTCTAAGACCAAACTGTCTCTCCTCAGGCAAATAGTGAATGAGAAAGGGTTACAGGAAAGCAGTATTTATACCAGAAGGTCTATAAGTCAGCTGTTATGTCACTCCAGATGACAGTTTCTCTTTAATCTTCTTAATCGCTGGTTATTTATGTGGTTAAAAATAACTGAACTCTGTTGTCCGTACCTAACTGAAAGTTTATGCTGTATTAATCTCTGGAGGAGTGATTTGCCTGTAAAGCCAATATAAGATTGGTCACAATCAAGGCAAGGAATTTCGTAAACTCCTGTCTTTGGGGACTGGCTTTTATTGGATGTTAATCAGATTTGGCTAAGGTATTCTAGGTAAAATAAAGCAGGGTAGTTTCCAATGTCTGTGTCAACATCTTAAACCTGTATAGGTGTGGGAGTTTTATTTTATATATATATATATATATATATATATATATATATATATATATATATATATATATATATATATATATATATATATATATATATATATATAAATAAAACTCCCACACCTGGACAGGTTTAAGATGTTGACACAGACACTTGGAAACTACCCCTTTGCTTTTACCTACCCGAATACCATAGCCAAATCCTGATTAACATCAATAAAAGCCAGTCCCCAAAGACAGGAGTTTATTTGAAATTCCTTGCCCTGATTGTGACCAATCTTATATCTTATATCGAGTATAATTTCTTTACAGGCAAATCACTCTCCAGAGATTAATACAGCACAAATGTTGTATATGTGTAAATACAGTATTTATATATATATATATAATATATATATATATATATATATATATATATATATATATATATATATATATATATATATATATATATATATATATATATACATATATATATATATATATATATATATTATACTGTATTTACACATATACAGTTTATGCTGTATTAATCTCTGGGGGAGTGATTTGCCTGTAAAGCCGATATAAGATTGGTCACAATCAGGGCAAGGAATTTCGTAAACTCCTGTCTTTGGGGACTGGCTTTTATATATATAATATATACATACATACATACATATATTTATATGGTATTTATATATATATTTCTTTCTGCGTATAGGACGACCTTTAAATCATAAAATTCACCCCTAAAAATTGGGGGTCGTCTTATACTGCCGTTTTAAAAATCAAACATTGAATTTTAAGTGATGTTTATCGGTAGGCTAGCCTTGGTCTTGGTGTGATACCTGCCATCATACATGAAAAGATTCACATTATGAAATAAACAGATAATAAAGGTAATAATACCATTTTTACCAAATATATTATTGGCATCTTTATAATAAATAGCCTGTTTGAGGAAAAATTCCATATCAACCAAATCAACTTTTATCTATGCAAGGCCAGCAGATAAAATGTAAATATCGAGTTATAGTTGCGCTCTCACCAACCTTCATCTTTTGGTAACCTAGTGTAATTATGGTAGTAATAACACTTAGGATAACATAATATTCATTTTTTATTAAAAATTCATGCTGTTTGTAACTGTTTAGAACAATGCAGTCATATGAACAATAATTATGTACAATAATTATCATAGTTTATTGTATTGTTGTTAGGGGTTGCTTACAATTGGTGATGGAACATCACAAAATAATGGTTTCCATTTTAGGCGACATCTGTAGGGAAAACTGACATAGAATCAACTGTATTTCGTTTACCGTATATACTCATTAATGCGCGATCTCGCACATCATGCGACTCCCAAATTTTCACCCACAAAAAATTATTTTATCGTGTGTCTCATGTATCATGCGAGTTCTTTTTTTATGTATCATGCGAGTTCCTTTTTTGAGAGACAAATTACTATGGACTAGCCTCTTTTACTCCATCTCTTTATCCCATCTTCTAGTTAAATAAGTTAAAAAAGTAAAAGCGAATGATAAAATTATCATTAGTTACGTTATACTCATTGAGTAAACGAGTACAACCATAAACAACTGAACAAGAAACAACTATTTTGCTATGAACATGGTCTAGGCCATGGCTGTGAACAACCGATTCAGATAACAACAGCTATTTTGCTTTCATTTCAACCATCGTATGATAGTAAACAATTACTGTAGTTATGTTACAAATGACATTAACCCTCTGGTGATCTGATGACGCGAAACCGCATTAATAAATTTTTTGCTGTAAGTGCTCCGATGGCGCGATTTCTGTCTTTCAATAACATTTCCGCCTTTCGGCTTCAATTACTCAATTTTTTTCTGGGAACACTTATTGCTTTTACGTGGGCTATTTATAGAAAATTTATTCAGCTCTCCATTGCAATTTTCACTTTTTTCTTAGCATTATTCATTACCGAGTAATTACGAAAAATGTAAGCATAAAAATGAGCACCTGAGACCCCAGTCAAATCGCGCAGTTCAGCCTAGGGTTTACGAGTGCCTGAATAATTTTTTGTATGCCTGTTTGTGCATTTGTAAATTACTTCAATGTGCATGTATATCATTCGAACAGCCATTCTTTGTACTTTATCACGCTGAACGGCAAAATGTAAAAGTATCATCGTTTCTATGTAAAAATCTTTAGCGAACAGTTGACTTTACGTGAAAAAACAAAACTTATGCTTTTGAGCTTCAATTGCTCAATTATTTACCAGGCACACGTATTGATTTTAGGTAATATATATATAGGAAATTTATTCAACTTTCCATCGCAGTTTTAACTTTCTTCTAGCATTATTTATTACCGAGTAATTACAAAAAATATCAGCGTGTATATATATATATATATATATATATATATATATATATATATATATATATATATATATATATATATATTGATGCGTTGAACGTGGTTTGGCGAATTTATACATGTGTAGATCATTTTTGTATGCCTGCTTGCATCTGTAATTAACTTCAATGTGCATGTATTTTATATCATTCAAATGGCCATTCTTTGTATTTTATCCTGCTGAACAGCAAAATTTAAAAATACCAATGTTTATATACTGTATAATAATCGTTGCCATATTTTTTCTTAGAAAAAAGAAAAAAAGATTGTTCATAATCTAACAGCACTTTCTCGATTTTATTCTAAC
>NC_089745.1:30465489-30485489 GCF_040412425.1 Macrobrachium rosenbergii | reverse complement strand
CTGGTTCTCCTTCCTTCTTTTCTTCCTCACTCATGGGGGCAGAGAGTTGGGTTGCTAGGCTGTGTACATTCTGGATGGATGTGAAGTGCAGGTAAGCTATGCGACTGAGCTCCAGTCCTTTCATGTTTTGTTGTTTTGATTGGATGCAAGTCCCCCTCCTCTCTTGGCAAAGGCACAAGAGGATAGGCAACAAAGCAAACCTGTCTCCAACATTAATTTAATGTTCTGCTTCACTAAGTAAATGCTTTACATACCCATTACTTAATGGCCCAGGCTGTGTTGGCCCTTGATTTTTCTGTGCAGCAAGCTAGAGGTTAGGGGTCATCCTTCCTTTGTTCCTACCAGACCAGGAAGATGACATTCCCTGGTTGAGCAAACCTACCAGTCAGTTTAGTGAGTTTTCAGATTCCTTCCAACAATGGTTTGTATATTTGTAGGAACTAATATTGTATAAGTAATTTGCATTTTCCCTAACATAACAAACCTGGAGTTCTTTACATTTACTGCACACCTCAGCCACCCTTCTCATTTGCTCCCAGGCCAGAAGGCAAAGGAGTGCAGATGGACAGTTGGGTAGGGCGTCCCCCACTTATCGATAGCTAACTACCTTGTCAGTTAGTCTGAACAGTTGTTTCCAGTTCATGCTTGAAGGTAAATCCTACATAAAGCGACTTATGTTAGGAAAATTGAAAATTACTTTCAAAATATTGCTGCTTCTGGTTTTCCTGTTTATTGTGCTTATACTTAAATATGGAAAGTAACCTTTTATCCTAGGATCATTCCAATTTTTATTATTTGTCCCAATTCTAATGCATTTTTTATTCCATCTTGGCCTCCCCTGTAGACAGCAGTAAAAGTTCCTTCCTTATATCCCCTGTGACCTAGCTGCATTGCTTTTCACCTTTCCAATTTCATCCATTACCTCTGGTCTCTCTGCACATAGCTGTCCAGCTTCTTTAATATTACCATATTTGTTTTTACCTATTTCAAGACACACCTTGCAGTATGAAAAGTGTTTTGTTCTGTTACATATACAGTATAAATCATGGTTAGGGTACTGTACTTGGGCTCTCTAAAGCAGTGCTGAGGGTACTGTACTTGGGCTCTCTAAAGCAGTGCTTATTGTTAAAATTCTTTACTGTATAAATCTTTTTAACAAAAGCTTTCTCTTTCAGGTTACCATAGCACATGTTGAATATTTTGACCCAAGTACTAATCGTTGGTTGGACTGTACATCTTTACCCGAGAGTCGATCCGAAGCGGGAGCAGTTGTCATTTGACCCCCTCCTCCTTCACTTTTGTCTCTTTCTCAAACACGAAGAGTTCGTAAGTATCAAAATCCAGAAGACGATCCTGGATGTCCAACCATGGCTCAGAAACGAACTATCAATCGTCATTCACATAGTCCCAGACAGCCAGCCTAAGAGAATGTTTAGGTAGCACTAGGTATTTTCAGAAGATAATTGGTTTCTTTGATAGCTTTTGAATACAATTAAAGAAGAGCTAAAATCTAAAGTTTAGAAATATTACCGATACTTGCATATTCTATAAAAAAAGGTTTACTCATTGAAATCTGTATGGAAGTTTTTTAATAACCATGTTCAGTTTTGTGTTTCACAAATACTGTAGATTTTATTTATATGTAATGATCATGTTTGCTCTAGAACTACTAATGCATCCTTGACATTCAACAGAAAATTTGAATGTATATGCTATATTTTGCTGAACTAAACATAAATGCCTTTGAAATTTAAAAATTAATATAAAATTTTGGGGAAAGATTTTAGATTTAACATATATTCACAATCTTTTTGCATCTATATTGTGTACCATAACTGTAGGTTTTCAATATTTTTTATGTTGAATGTTCAATCACTTTCATGTTGATCACAAGAAGGGCTCTATACATCATGAACTTGCCTTTCCTTCAAAATTTGTTCTTGGTAGAAGTTCTTATGTGAATCTTCATGACGAGTGTGTATGGTGTTTTCAGTGTACTGTACAAATGTCCCATCAGTACAGTACAGCATTGCTAAACTTATGTGGTCATACCTGTGGGAAGAGACTCGGTCACCTAAAAAGTCAGTGCCAGTATGTTTTGAAGCTTTACTGTTTATACTTACTGATACTGCCAATACATTATACCTTCATACTGTACATTATGATGTTTTCAAAATATTTACTGGCATACTTTTGGTCTCTCACAAAATTAAGGATGTTCGTAAATCTTCATGTGCATAGTGCTTTTTCTCACAAGGGCTGTCTTGGGCACCCACTGATGGACGATTGTGCTTATTTATGCATATCAGTATTGAGACTTAAGAGAGAAATAAAAATTTCCCAATTTTGTAAATGCATGGACGACTCAAAATAGGGTAACCGAAGATCTAGTTTCATAGTCTGCAAAATGATAAATTAAGCATATCATTCTCATTTGCAAAACATTTGCTTATCTGTGAATGAAAGTCATCAATTGCAAAGTACAATTCAAGTAACATGAAGGGTGACTCAGTTATGGGTGTTCATACTTTTCATGGTTATGTAATTAATGTTTCCGTTGTGTGCTGGCAAAAAAGATATTGCTTTTATATCTGTGTTTCCAGGAAATAGTTAGTTTACAAAAGTATAGTGGTCATTTGACAATTTTATTGCAAATGCCAGGCACAATGTTTCCATTTAAAGAAAATGCTATTTTGATTAAATGTAAAATGGTTTGCTGTTTGAAATTATTTCTGTATATTTAAGAGTATTATCTGTTAGCTACAGTGCTCAAATAATGTTACTTCAATTGAATTTTCTATTCATCTGTATTTATGTAGCTATTCAGATTTTAATTTTACTACCTGTTTTACAAGGATTATAAAATATATATGCTATAGATATACGGTATAGATGCAGATATAACTAGCGTATCTGTATTTTTCATAGGGAATTGAGTACTTCATGGTAACAATAGCATTACTGCAAGTGTTTAATACATTAGAGTGCATTTCATACTTGTAGGAATAGCATTTTGGAGCATCAACTTCAAGTTGTTTCACGGAGTATAATAAAACTTATTTATACATCCAGTTGAGGGAAAATATACTGTTATTATTAAGATGGTCTTGAGGTAATCAAGATTAATAACAGTTTGGTGATCTATGTTAGATTTCTGAACAACAGATATACTAAATCTTTTACCAAACAAGCAACCTCTGGATTGATTTGAAATTTGTATGTATTTGGTGTCATGTGTTTTATTTGATAAGATTTCAAGGGTTTTGTAGACTGTGAGTACTTTCAAATGCTCACAGAATATTCAAGACTTAGTTTGAAACCTTACCACCATAGCTTCCTCTTTTTCTTTACTTTTGTCGCCAGTCATGATAACATTTGAAAGACTTACCGCTGTAGAGAATAACATTATTGTAGTATTGTACTTCAACCTAAAAAAATCTTTTCAAAGTGTTTTGTGTAAATTTTTCCTTACCACTGCATAATTTCCAAACATGTGTATCTTGCATCTCATAAAGACTCGAGTTTGTTGGTCAAGGAGAGAATCTTATAAATCTTAAGAGAATGGGGTCAGTAAGGGTCGAGTTTCTCATTGATGAGATTTTGTTGAAGGTAAGACTTCGTATGAGAATGGTCTGCTTGTATTTGCCTTATTTACACAAAATCATGTGCTTTATCTGTAAATACTGAGGCTTCGTCTAAAGATGTGTATTCATGTTGTTGTTTACATTTTTAGTGTGAGTAAAATGCATTCTTTCCAAAACAGAACAGTGAATGGTGTATCAATATTCCAGATTTTCATGAAGAATTTGTAGTAGAGTATTTATGGATTAGTCAGGTTTTGTTACAAACAGTATGACGGTTCCTTTAGGTACTGGTGCTCACCATGCCTATAACTATAAATACTGCAGCTGTTGATTTTGCAGCTCAATTTTTATAGTTACAATCTGCACAGTTTTCTCCACCCAATGTTGATCAGTACAGTGTACTGTATAGTATAGGTTTATTTTTTCTCTCTCTATTGTAAGTTATACAGTAGTACTGATTGAATGTCTTTTAATTGCTCACAATAATGTCTTAAGTGTGGAAAAGATAGTTTAGCTGTGTTGACACCTTGTAATGAATGGGAAATGGTACTTGATGTGAACCTTCAGGTTTAACAAATTTATTCATCAGTCTATCCGTCTCAGACTTAATCAAATTATATTCTTAATCTCTGTTATTATTACCACTGCTCATCAGTTCTTATTGTTTAACTAAATCTTTATTATAGATTTCTTCTTAGATGCTGTAACTTGCATAAATAGCCTCGTATAAGTGTGTCTTTAGAGACTTGAGTGAATCTACAGTTCTTAGGAAAATGCTTCTTGTGGGTGCTTAATGCCATATAATGTATTTATAGGAGGACTGTTTTCTCTCTCTTTGATTTGTTAATGTAGAAATTAATATAATTTAATGCTAAAAATACAGTATCTTTTGTGGAAGATACCTTAAACAGCATCAACTTTAATAAATGTCATTAACATTCTGAGTAGTTTTAAGTATTTGTTTTTCCATTCCTCAAAAAGTATAATGTAATAAAAGTTTTCAGTTAGTAGCAATGCTTGTTTTCTAATAGAATTTCCAGATTTTATATATGTGTATCTGTTTTTTTTTTTGAAAATGTATGTATGTAGTAGTCATTATTTTAAGTTCATTTTTTATATGACTTGCGTTCAGAATTCACCATCATTCTGACATACTAAAAACTTTGTGCATTGCCATCTGATGTTACTTGGAACTTAAATTTTAAAGATGATGAACAGCCATGTTTAGTAAATTATTAGGATTAGTTGTATTTTACAAGGCTCTGCAGAACCAAAATTTTGTACTGATTAATGATGAGTTCTTGTTTGAGTATAGTTTTTGTTAATGTAAAGAATTCCCCCTTTCTAATTTCTTGAAAGATGCTTTACGCAGGCTGTGTTGGCCCTTGATTTTTCTATGATTATGATTTTGTTAATAAATTCTATACTGAAACTATCATCATTTGAAATCAACAGACATGCCATGAAATTAAAGTCTTAATAATTCAGTTTGATGTTTTGGAAAAATGTTAGTTACATAAATATTAGAATTAATTGGTTATCAACACTTAAATGTGGAGGATCCAGTATATTCAAAATGCATTTACTATAAAATAAGGCTGTGTATTACAAAATTTTCCCTGTAGCTATACGAGTATGGAGCTGTTTTCCTTTTGTATCAATTAAATAAGGAATTTGTCATCACAACATGAGGCATTTTAAATGCCTGAGTATAATTTGTACAAAGTGTCTCTGATGTCATATCAGCTACATTTTGCAGCTAAATCTTTCTTGTGCAATCTTGACATAAGGGTTCTTAATGTAAGGGAAAATTCTCTAGTGCCTGTGATTAAAAAAAAAAGCAAGGATTTTGGTGGCAATGGGAGCTAGGCAGGATGGCAGAAAGGAGGAAGGTACAGCTGACCTGCCTTAATCCATCTCCGCTACGACACATCAGTTTCCTTTAGCCCAGGTAACTGTAGCCCAAGTAACTGAATGAGGGGTGGCTTGAGGTGGGCCATATATATACGTTAAGACCGCAGGTTTGTTAGTTATGAAAAATAGAAAATTATTTAAAATTTGTCATTTGTTCACATACAGAACAAACCTTTGGTCTTAATGTAAGAGGGACTTACTCTTGGAGGGAGGATAGAGAAAGCCTCAGAACCGAAAGGAGTTCAGTGCACCTGGGCTCACTTCCTGGCCAAAGTAGGACATAGGAAGGAGTCATATGCCCATTTTCCCTGGTATACGGCTGTACAAGACCTTCTGAGATAACCAGATATTTCTGATGCTTCTCTGCGAGAAAAGCCTCTCGCTCGCAGGAGATACTAGATAGTCTCCAACCGTGAAGAGGCAGGGACCCTACCGACTGGTGAAACCTCTCAATGTGCAGTTGGGACAGAAGGTTTGGCCAAGGGGGCATCTCTCTTGGTGCTTCTATTAGCAAAGGTAGTAGATCTGGGTATCTGAGGTTCTGAAAAATCATCACTGTTGATAACTTGGCAGATTAAGCAAAAGGGGGGAAAGGCGTAGACATCAGATTGTCCGAAGGGCATCTTCTGCCATGGCCCACAGATCTGGCACGAATGAACAAAATACCTCTAGTTTTTTGTTGCATCTGGTCGCAAAGAGGTCCACTGATGGCCTTCCCCATAGATGAAAAATCTTTTCTGCTACATCCTGATGCAGTGACCATTCTGAACAGACCCTGACGACTCAGATTGTCTGCCATCACATCCCTCTTGCCTGGTATGTATCTGACCGAGAGGTCCACCGAGTGAGACAGCCCACTGGTGTATTGTTCTGTCAAGTCGTTTGTTGACATAAGCTACCACTGTCACGTTGTCGGACAATAGAACCACAGAGTGCCCTGATACCCTTTCTTGAAATTCCTGAAGTGCTAGAAAGGCTGCTTTCATCTCCAGGATGTTGATATGAAGCTGTATGTCTTGGTGATTCCACACCCTTGATGTCAGGAGATCTTTCAAGTGCTTCCCAACCCTCGTAAGAGGCTTCCGAGAACAGAAGAACCTCTGGAGGGGGAGAATGAAGGGGGCACTCCTATAGTCTGGTTCCTGTCATCCAGCCACCAAGCTAAGTCTTCCCCACCCCTACTGAGAGAGGAGCTTGAAACAAGGGAGAATCCCTTGATGGGGACCAAAACTCTTAGTCTCCGTTGGAGAGACTGTGTGTGAAGTTGACCGGAGGAACATTTCTCCAAGGACGACAGGAAACCTATAATGACCTGCCACTGACAAGTGGGTTGCTTCTGTTTGGACAAGAAGAACTGGGCAAGGTTCTGAATTTTTCTAGGTGTTGGTTCGGTGGGAATACCTTCGCTGCTGTCATGTCTGTTAGCATGCCCAGGTAAAGAGTTCTTTGACTGGGCATGAGGTTTGACTTTTCCAAATTTATCACGATGCCTGAGCCATGACAAAATTGGAGAAGACAGTCCCTGTCTTGGATTACCTTTACCAGAGAACTTGCCAGGACTAGCCAGTCATTGAGGTATCTTAAGATTTGTATTCCCTGAGAATGAGCCCATGTTGGAAACCAGGGTGAACACTGGTGAAGATTTGTAGAGCCATTGAAAGGTGGAAGCAAAGAACCTTGAATTGTAAAAATATCTCTCCTAGAGAACCTTGAATTGGTAAACTATCTCTCCTAGACTGAAGCGAAGAAACTTCCAGGAAGACTGATGGATTGGAATCTGGAAAATATCCATCCTTGAGCTCTATTGTGAGCATGAAGTCATTCTCCCTGATGGCTTGAAGAACTGTTCGAGGTGTTTCCAATTTGAAGTCTTCCTGATGAAGAGGTTGGGAGTCAACAGGTCTTTTACCGGTCTCCAATCGCCCAATGCTTTGGGAACCAGAAAGACACAGCTGTAGAATCCAGATGGGTACTTCACGATTTCCACGGCTTCTTTTCCCATAATTTTTCTCACTTCCTCTTAGTGAGCTAGATGCTTCTCTAAACCTTCAGAGAAAGTTGTTTGGTGAAGTGGACACTCAGAGAGTGGGGAAGGAGACTCGAAGGGGAGTATATATCCCACCCATAGAACATCTACCAAGTGGCTTGCCAGGCACCCCCTCCCCCCCAATGGCAGCGAGTGGGGAGGGGCGCCCTCTCTATCGTTCAATTTCTGTAGCCCTGCCTTGGCCTCCTCCAGCAGGTCGAAGAACGGGGCTAAAAGGGCCATTGCTGAGGAGCTTTCTTGGTTGGAGATGGAGAGGATTGACGAATTCTGCGTGGCCCTGTCGCGACTTGGTGTCTTAGGGGAAACGAAAGTATATGTTTGAGGTCTTGACAAATTCTGCGTGGCCCTGTCGCGACTTGGTGTCTTAGGGGAAACGAAAGCATATGTTTGAGATCTTGAGTTGAGTAGTGCCAGCATGAGAAGGGCCAGATGACTTTGACACAGCTTGATGCAGAAGTCGGTCATTATTATCCACTTTATGTCTGTCGACTGCGGTCTAGCAGGTCCCTGGGAGAGATGATGAACTTAAAATATCTCCATTCCTCAAGGCTAAGACTAATTCTGTACTGACAAATCTCGAGAACTCGGAGAAGGCAGCATCCCTTCTTACAAGCAACCAGCTGGCCCACATGTTAGCTGATAAGTTGGTCAAGTAAGAGATGGTTTTCCTGCCAGACTGCAACGACCTAATGAAGGGGGCATTTTCTTCAGTCACCCATAGCAGTAGAAAAGATCTTTACCACTACTGTTGACCTTAAGTCAAGCCATGAAACAGTCTGGAAAGCCGATAAAGCTGTTGACTCCAAGGTAGCAGCTTCCTGATAGGTGAAGGATGGGCACTCAGCTTTGATTTGGTCTAAAGATATCTCTAGGCCTAGATGAACAAGGTCTGAATCAATTTGTATAGGCTGCAATGCAACTATGGGGGTTACGTAAAGCCTTTTATACCAGGGAAGAAGTGGAGGTAGCAATTTTAAAGACCTACTGGAATGCAGTGAACTGTCCTGTCCGGAGACAAGAGAATTCACCTGGTTAAGAATGCTGCCAGCATGTTCAGAGCATGGCAACCCTAGAGATGTCTTCGCCTCTTTCTTAGGCCCTAGCAAGGCTTCGATACCAAAGGCAAGTCAGAATTGGTTGCCACAGTCTCCTCCGCTAAGCCGTTACACTCACAAATGAGAACAACAACTTCAGCATAGGTAGTCAAAAATTCTTGATGGTCTGCATCCTCCACATCCTGGCTGCAAGGGTCACGATCCGGCATTGTCGGCTAAGTCAGGGGTAGTCAAAATGTCCTTACTTATTCACTGGAGCACAGGCTCGTTGGGGGGGGGGAGAGAAAAGGAGGAGGAGAAACCAAATCAATTACCAGATCTCCCAAACCCCAATCAAATCTCCTAAGGGCAAAGTGATAGAAGAAATTGAGGGAGTAAAATCTTCAGGGAAGAAGCAGCAATGAGAGGAGATTTTGGTAAAGAAGAGCCAGAACAAGAACAGGTGTGCTTGTCACCATTGGGGAAACAAAGCCTTCCCAAGATGGCATTGCCAATTACCTTATATCTCCTCTTCCTACCAAAATTCTTCCATTGCTCAGGGGACCAAAACACTGAACATGGTTTACCTGCGCTAGTCGTTCGATCTACACCTGCTACAAGTGGAATGGGGATCTAAATCCAAAGCAGGCAGAAAACGAGAGCACGGATTGTTACCAACCCCAGGGCATTTTCACTGAGGCTTGGGAAGCTTAGATGAATCGTGTGTTTGCATGCTCATAGTAAAAAAACACAATATCACACAGCACAAACAAAAAAGAAAGAAAAAACCAGAACGTTAAGGATAAAAACAACTGACTTCTGGGCAGAGAGAGCAACAGCACCACCTGTTATGATGGCATTCAGAGAGAAACTGATGCGTTGTAGCCGAGATGGGTTAAGGCAGGTCAGTTGTACCTTCCTCCTTTCTGCCATCTTGGCTAGCTCCTGTTGCCACCAACACCCTTATACTTTTTTTAACCGGACTCCAGAAGACGCTAGAGAATTTTCCCTACTTTAAGGCCATAGGTTGGCTATGTATATGAACAAATCTTGATTTACTTAGCAGGAATGTACTTCTTTCACTGCTTTTGATTTACTAAACTAATAAGTTATGTACAGTATATTTAATAAGAGAGGTTTTAAGTTCCATTTATTTCATATCATTCTTAAGCATTTTCCATTTAACCAATTGAACAATTATCAAAAGGCAAGTTTCATTCTTATAAAGACATTCACCAGAATTAGAACTCAGATTTGATGGCAATTGTTTTCTAACCAAAGCACAAAGTATGTGATGTCAGCTTTATTTCATTAACAGTTACAATGTATAAAGTAGTCAAGTTATTTTCATTTAGCTGCATAGAGATTTTATATTTATTTGCTTATATATCTGAGAGTTTTCTTAAAGAAAGTTGTATGAGTCAGGATGGGAAGAATATATTGTATGTTTTTAACAACATTGTTAGTTGTCAAGATGGATTTCGTAATTCATACGATGTTCTGAAATAATAAAAATTTGCCAAAAAATGTTTTTTTTATTTACAAGGGTGTAAATATAAACTTAGGAGCCCTTAGAATTTAATTTTATCCTCTTCTTTTTATCCACTGGTTATTTTCTCAAAACTTCCAGCTCTTGAGACTTGTTTAATGCAACCCTCTAAGGAATCATTACTGGGATTTAAGAAATTTAGCAAATGGACAGGCTTCAGTACATGAGAATGAACTATATAGGTGTGTATGAGGACACTATATGAATGACACACTTTGACAGCATCCACGTTAAAATTTACAATAGCAAAACTTCTGGTACCTTCAGTAAAAACTATAGCAAGACATAAGTACTCAACTAGTTTATATAACTGCAATACTCCAAATCATCGGAACACCCCAATTACTTGTAGAATCCTCTTCAGTAAAAAAAAAAAAAAAAAAAAAAAAAACTTTATACCAAACTGTAAGTACTGCACTGTCCTACCCCAAAACATCCGATCTACCCCAAAACATCCGACATCTAAATTACTAGTCCTCTGATTTCAAGCAAACAAAAATAAAATTTAATTCCCTTCTAGTTGGATGCTCAAATATGCTATACAATAGCATTGCAACTACTGACTTTGAGTCAAATTGAAAAATATTCACCATTTCTTTGCAAGTTACCGTGGTGACAATATGTTTGATGAAATTTCATGTTTCCTATAAACCTTCAACATTACCAGCCAGTAGCATTGCTTGTAAAATACTAACCTATAGATGTTCATGGCTTGATTAAAAAAAATTCCAAGAACTAAAGTGCTAAAATGTTTCATGCCAAGACAACATTCAAACCATCTGATACATTTCACCCTTCTCCAAGGTAAATCATTTCTCCTTTCACATAAAACATTATTAAGACATTTAACCAGACCATTACACTAACTTATTTAGCTCTCACAAGGCTGGCTCAAAGGATTTGTCTTTAATAATAGTAAACTAGATTTTACTTATCAAATCACATCTTTTCCAATATTTATGAGTGGGTTAATTACAAATGGAGATTCCCCCTCAAATTGGGACCACCTTGACGTGGTGAGGGGGCTCTCGAACCTAGGGATCTATTTTCCCTAAGTTTGATCCCAAGTGTCCCACATATATATAAATACGCTTTTTTAGGAATAATTTCGTGGATTTTTCCACTTTTTCAAAATTACCAAAATTAATAAATAGGAAAACATATCATGGCATGGAGTGAAGTTGAATCTGAAGCTAAATAGTGGGAACTGTGGTAGAACCATCAACTACCTGATAATGTTCGGACCTGGTTTTTCAGGCGGAACTATTCTGTGGAGCTGGACCACGGATTCCAGGGGGCCCTTGTTCTAGGAATAGGACTCTCGGCTTTCTGTCCGGTTAGCCCATATTGTGATTAGGATGGGGATGACTGTATTATTACAATACACTCAATCCTAGCAAGCGGTTTTGCTTACACTTGGGCCATACTAATCATGATGTGCCATCCCCTTTTGGGGTAGGGTAGGGACGCGGACATTTGGGGAGTCAGTTCCCACTTGTGCCATTAGTGGAACATCCAACTTCATAAAAGCCAATGATATCTTTTCAAGATTTATTAATTTTTTTTTTTTTTTATATATATATATCTTTTATGCAAAGTAGTCTTGAGGATATTAGTACCCCTGGACCCCATGATGGTAAAATTCTGGCACAGTCGATGACTAATGGAACGTCTCTCCCGAATCTCCTTTACATAGATAGAAATGCTACAACGGAACATCCTGTTCCAAGTAAAATATCAATCCCTAAAGACTCGAAGAGTCTAGAAAGTGAAAAAGAAACAAATAATAACAAATTGGTAAACTCCAGTATTGTAACACTGGAACCATACATAAAGGACAATAACTCTAAAATAGAAACAAGTAATCCCCTAAAACTCCATCAACACAAGACAGCTCATCACCGATGAATGTGAAAAAATTAAAAAGAAATAACTATCGACTAAATCCAACACTAGTTCATTTTGAACATATTTTTGGACCAGACAATTGGTCCAGATTTTTAATATTAAAAGCAGAAAAACAGATCTCACCAGCCATTTTAGAGAAATTATTAAATATACACCCCACACAAGACATGGAATGTAGACATATCAAAAACAATGAATGGCTAATACAAACAACAACCAAAGCCCAATCAACAACTTTTCTACAAATAACCAACATAAATGAAATAAAAGTAACAGTAACCAGCCATGAAACACTTAATTATACACAAGGCACAGTAATGCTCCCAGACAATGATGAAAAAGATCTACCATCAAAACAAATCTTAAACTAAGATACAATAACATACATGACTTGGAATTATATGCTGTCCCAAGTAGAAGGGATGCAAATAAACATATTAAAATAGTCAAAATAAAATTTACAAACCGGGAACTACCACGAAAAATAAAAATTCTGGGACTGAATAGAGAGGTTCGCCCCTTTGTCCCTAAACCTCTCCAATGCTCTAACTGTCAAAAATATGGCCATTCAACCAAAAGATGTAGAAATAACGCTATATGCGCTGTATGTTCTGAAAACCACACAACAAATTGGAAATGCAAAACCTTCAAATGTGTAAATTGCAAATTAAATCATCATGCTAAATCTAAAGACTGTATATTTTATCAATATTATACAGAATTACAAATGTTAATGGACAGAACTGGTATGCCCGTTAACGGCCAAACTCGAACTGAAGGTGAGAGGAATCAATGACCCAGCAAAACTCCATTCATATTCAAATATTGTAACAACTCATAATAAACAAAGAATCTCAACACAGAATAGATGTGACACACCTCTCCCCCTCCTCTACTATTCATAAAAGCCCAAGAGTACAGTTGCAACAGGCCTCCCCAGTAACAAGCGAAGTTAATCGTTCAGAAACGAATTCCAATGATATGGAAAAATCAACAGAGGTTAATACTCCAGATCTGGAAACTCATAATGCATTAACATCATCCACAGAAAACTTAATTGACAAAAATAACCATAATAAAAAAAGGAAAGTAATTGATAGAACTCCCCCTAAGGGAAAAAAACCTAACATTCCATTCATAGATCGATCTAGCAAAATCCCAGTCTCACCTATTAATCAGAAACAGAATACATTAACTGCATCACAAGTGGAAATCCATAGTGTTCCACAATCCAAGACAAATATAAATAACGATTCCCCAAATATGGATAAATCAACTAACTCTTCTGCACTCTCATCATCGAAATCAATGCAGAAACTTTCAGTTAAACATCCCACTGAAGAACCAAAAACCCATAAAATTAATCAAATTACAACCACATCAAATCAACCCTCAACAAGACCAAAGAATAGTAATAATAATAAACCTAAAAATTCAAATCAAAATTTTGTACCAGCACATCGGAGATCCAGTATGCCTATACCAGAAATTCCTAACAAAAATATTACAACATCCAGTAATGGGAGCATAAATGGGACCCAGAGATCAGAACCATTCCTTCAACACTTGGAACATGATTTATCTTGCGGATGTCAAGAGTGTTTTATCATTACGTACAATCATTTACCTAACAAAAATGAAAATATAACCCGAAATTTCATACATAACTTTACTAGGTTCCGAAAATGCCCTTTAACATTCCATCAAGATGGCGAACTATGCTCAGAATCCTTAAAACTAAAGAAAAACATGATCAAAACTCAAATAGATTTCCTAATAAGGAAATATGAAGAAGAACCGATCAATGCATCAAATATTCAGCAATCAAACCTAGCTGCAAAGAAACCACAAAGCAACACAAACTCCCTTAAAATGTTACGGGATGTAGCTAAATCATCAATTAACTTACAAAATCTAACGCCAATCCCCCCAAACAATGACCAATAAAATAATTCAGTGGAACATGAATGGATTTTCTACTCGGCTTCGGCTAGGTGAAATCCAGAGAATACTAAAGGAACATAAACCTGTTTGCATATGTCTACAGCATATTGGTACAACTCCTAAGGACTTTAGAAACTATAAATTAGCTTGCCACTCACCAATAGTGGATGGCAAGCTAGGAACAGCTATATATGTTCATAACGATTCAACTTATGAACCCCTAAATATTACATCACTGTCATATCAAATAACTGCAATCAAATTGCATATGCCAGACAATCAAATTATCTCTATAATAAATCTATATAATCAGCCAAATTTTAACTCAAACTTTAGTGATTTAGCACAAATAGTAAATAATGTAAATGGCCCCTACTAATAGTAGGCGACTTTAATGCCCATAACCCATTGTGGGACAGCGCACATGCTAGTAACTTGGCTGGCTCAAACATTGAGAATTGCATAAATGTTCAGAATTTACATTGCCTGAATGAAAGTGATTCACCAACGTACTTCTCAAAAACTCATTTAACCTTCTCCTCAATAGATATTTCATTATGCTCACTGGAATTAGTTGAGAGACTGGAATGGAATGTCCTAGACGACTCATATACTAGTGATCACTTTCCAATTGTTTTGAATTACTTGAACAACCAAAAACAATCATTTCCCATAAAATATAATTTACTGAAAGCTGACTGGGATAAATACAATTTACAAACTAGAAATATCCCTCCCTTCCCATTAAATCAAAACAATAATGTCACAAATGATTTCTTTTCCAGTTTTGTAATCAGTGCTGCAGATAAATGCATCCCCAAAACTTCTTCAACCCCTAATACATCCCCGTTCCATGGTGGTCTGATAATTTATCTCTCTTAAATCGAACCAAACACACACTGGCACATAATTTGAGTAGACTAAAGTCCAGATTAAACACCCTTAATAAAGGCCCTTGTAATATAAACAAACTAAACAAGATAATAGTTATAAGTATAACTATTGATCACATTAAACCACTTTTCAATAAATATAATGCAAAATTTCGAAAAACAATAATATTCGAAAAAGCTCAGTCGTGGAAAAATTATATATCAGAATTGTCACCAAATACTTCAATTAAGGAAATATGGCACAAAAATCCATAAAATCAATGGTAAACATGTAAGACCACCTAGAAGCCCAATACTATATAATGGCAAACTAAATCATAACCTACAAGATATTTCAAATATATTAGCCAAACATATAGAAGATATTAGTGCTTATTCTAATTTAGATGAACACTTCAAAAGAATTAGAACACAAAAAATAAATCATACACTTAATTTTGAAACTGATGAGGACCTTGATTATAACCAAGAATTTAATATGAACGAACTTAATTTTGCCCTAAAATCATGTCGATCATCAGCTGCGGGGCATGATATGATTTCTTTTGAAATGATCCAGAATTTAGCCACACTAGCTAAAGAATTCTTATTAAAATTATATAACAGCATATGGCTAATGCATGTCTTCCCAACTAAATGGAGACATGCAATAATCATACCCATCAGTAAACCAGGAAAAGACCCTAGCAACCCCACTAATTATAGGCCAATATCTCTAACAAGTTGCTTGTGCAAACTGTTGGAGAAAATGGTTAGTTTGAGATTAACAAGTGTCATAACAAAACACTCAATTTTATCACCTACCGAATCGGGATCAATAGCTGGTAGATCTACACTAGACCCGTTAACTCAAATAGAAGATCATATTAAAAAGGATTTGAAAAGAAAAAGCTGACAGTGGCTATTTTCTTTGATATAGAAAAAGCATATGATACCACATGGAGATACAATATTATGCACAAACTCCACAGGTCCAATATTCGAGGTCACCTTCCAATATTTATCAATAATTTTCTAACAAATCGTACATTTCAAGTACGCATAGAAAATACATATTCAAATTGCTACGTACAAGAGGAGGGTATCCCCAAGGCAGTGTTTTGAGCTGCATCTTATTTGCCCTGGCAATAGATGACATTACTATGAACCTGCCTGAGGGTGTACAAAATAGTTTGTATGTGGATGATTTTGTAATTTATTATTCAAGTTATTCTTTGAGACATGCTCAAAGAATACTTAATATAGCAACAAAAAATATAACCACTTGGACCAATTCCGTAGGCTTCAAGTTGTCGGTAAATAAAACAAATGGCATTGTCTTCTACAAAGACAAAAGATGGTTGAAACAACAAACCATTAAGTTATATCTTTATAATGAAGAGATAAACATGTGCAATAGTGTTAAATATTTGGGTATAATTTTTGACCAACATTTAAATTGGAAAGATCATGTCAAATATATCAAAGCCAAAGGATCTAAAGCCCTTACTTTATTAAAGAAAATCTCACACACCAAATGGGGTGCAGGACGAGACACAATGTTAATGTTATACAATGCAACAGTACTATCAGTTATAAATTATAGCTGTCCAATTTATTCAACTGCCTCAGAAACAACTTTAAAATCTCTAGATGCTTTACATCACGAGGAGTACGTATATGTACAGGAGCCTTCCGCTCATCTCCAACTGTGTCTATCCTAGCAGAGGCAGGCCAGCTGCCTCTAAAATATTACAGAGATCTAATTACTTTAAGAAGAGGCTTATCCCTTCACGCAGGCACATCTCCTGCATCAAATAAATTTCTCAATCAAAATACAAATAATAACCGAAATCAAAACTCATTTACTAAAAAAACTAATCATCTATTGAATTTACATAACATGATACCCAAATTTACCCAAAAAATAAATCCGGTCACACCATGGACACTAAAAAGGGCAAAACTATGCACATATTTATCATATCTTTCAAAGAAATATATGTCCAACACAGAAATGTACCATCAACATGCCATGGAACACATAAGACGGAAGGGTAATCCCTTCATAATCTACACAGATGGATCCAAAAATGAAGCTGGAGTGGGCTCATCAGCCTATTCAAGTGATAAAACTATCCAAATGGGCCTTCCTCTAATATCATCAGTATTTACAGCAGAATTAACAGCCATACAATTGGCTCTCAAGATTATAACAAAAAGGAATTCCTTCAGCACTCATATTGAGCGACTCAAGAAGTGCAATTGAAGCAATAGGATCATTTAAATCAAATAATCACCTTGTCCAAAATATACAACGGGAAATACATCAGTTAATTACAAACGGCCTTCAAATTCAAATTTGTTGGATCCCAGCCCATGTAGGTATTGAGGGTAATGAGAAAGCAGATAAAGCTGCAAAATTGGCTTGAACAATCCCCCAACTACTATGAAAGCACCCATATCAGACTGGCTAGCATCAGTTAAACCCCTTAATTTATAGGGATTGGCAAAATGATTGGACAAATATACCCCCAAAACAAACTAAAACAAATTAAGAACGAAGTTAAAAATGGCATTCTTCTACCCAAAAGCAAAGAATCAATGAGGTTATTTTAACTAGACTCAGAATAGGACACTCCAGACTCACACATGGTCATCTGATGTCAACTCCGCACACAAACCCAATAACTTGTGAAAGATGTAACATCCCAGTAACAATCAAACACATCTTGATTGACTGTCCCAGATGGCATCATGAAAGAAAGACTTATTTACAAAATAAATCAATAAAGGATATTCTAGCAGAAGGTAATAACTTTTCAATTAATAATATCATTCTTTTCCTAAACAAAATTAAATTGATAAGTAAAATATAATCTCCCCCCCTTTTTTTTTTTTCTCGATTGTTTTTTTCTAACTCCCCCCCTTTTTTATTATTTATTTATTTAGTTAACTACTTAATTTTTTTATGTACTCTTTCCCCCATTCTTTTCCCAGCCCGAGAAGAACCCTAAAAGAGTTCAGAGGTCTGGTTAAACAAATCATTTATAACTAACTAACAAATGGAGATTGAGATTCTGGCAAATTTTCTTAATTGGTTCCAAAACTTGACATTACAGTATTTGTATACTGTATTATACTTTGGACATTTACATAATTTAGTGTTACTTTACATTCTGTGCATTAGTGGATTAGATCATGTGGGCTTTTTCAACATACATCCATGGGTCTAACAACAGTGACCAATTCAAAGACAAACCAAAATAATTTAACTATGTCACTCCTGGTATGAGCATAGTGAATCACTAATTAGCCAATCTGAAATCAAGCTGAGACCGCATAAAACTGTAAAAAGACCCATTTATTTACTATCTATACAAACAAATAGTGCTAGTGTCTCAAAACAATGTTTACAGTCATAACTACTGGGATCCAATATTTCCCAATATAGTTTCATCTCTATTCTCAAGTAAGATACCACCATATATCTTACGGTGTTTTCCATGCCAGCATCAAAACTTAACCCTTTAACTGTTTAGTATGCACATATACGTAACGCCAACGCTGCCTGAGCCGTTTAGTACGTATGTATACGGGAGCATATGTTTTGACTGTGGCGTTTAGTATGTATATGTACGATTAATTTTTCCTGCCTTCCTTTCAAGGTTAATCCACTAAAATATGTTTTCTCTAGGTCCCAGGAAGTGTTGTTGACCATATCCAAACACTTCCTCCAGAACCCCCTTTTATCATAATTTTCCTGATTTTCTATATCTAATGCGGAAATTCGCCAATCACTTGGTGACACTGCTATGTAGCGAGACACTTTGCTGGGCTGGTTCCTTCTCTTACATGGAATTTTGGTCTTTCGACACATGGGGTAGAAGGGCTATAATCCTATCTAATCCAACTTAGTATTGGTAATAAGTTACTTCTCTGTTTTTCTTTCCCAGCTCTAGCGCAAATGAAAAATGATAAGTAATTGTGGTTTACTGACATTATTCCAACTGAAATATGAAAAATGTACTCACTTGACTGTTTTATTATTTAACTATATGTTCAGTGCTCGTAACTGAACTCCAGATGTGCTTCATTCTGAATAACGACCGAAAGCTGTTTTGTTTATTTACTCTAAACTGTTAAAGTTGGCAATAATTGTAATTTATCTCATCAATTTAACTTTAGCATTTCATAAAAATTACTCCAGAAGCTGTGTATATTATCTTATGTCGCTATACAAACACACATATATATGTATATATATATATATATATATATATATATATATATATATATATATATATATATATATATACAGTCCCCCAGGTTTACGACGGGTCCAGCTTCTGACGTTCGAGGTTCTGACGCTTTTCAGATATATTCATCAGAAATTATTTCCCGGTTTACAACGCATGTTCCAGGGTTATGACGCGTCATACACTGATCCGATGGAAGAAATATGGCTCCAAAACAGCAGATATATCAAAATTTGGAGGGTTTTTTGATGAAAAACTCAATAAAAATGCAGTTTACATCATTTTCAATACACCCAAAGCATTAAAAGTCAGGTTTTCTTAGGATTTTTGACGATTTTTCAGTTTACGACGTGGCGTAAGAACGGAACCCCCGTCGTAATCTGGGGACTGCCTGTATATGTATGTATATATATGTATGTGTATATATATATACATGTATACATATGTATATATATGTATATATATACATATATATGTATATATATATAATGTGTATATATATACATATACATATATATACACATATACATATATATATATATACATGTACATATATATATATATATATTAATACATATACATATATATACACATTCATACTATAGATATACATATATATATATATATAAATATAATATATATATATATATATATATATATATATATATATATATATATATATTTATATATATATATATATATATATATATATATATATATACAGGCAGTCCCGATCATTAACTTGTCTTGACAAAATCGGCAATTTTTCGGCATAAAAAATCGGTCTTGGTTAATGGCGATCCGGTTTTATAGGGCTTGTCTAGTGACAAAAATCGGCAATTTTCGTTTTATTTGTTTATTTATTTATTTTTATTTATTTATTTATTTT
>NC_089745.1:30447989-30460489 GCF_040412425.1 Macrobrachium rosenbergii | reverse complement strand
GAAACTGATAAAAAAAAAAGGAAACGTAGCCCCCCAGCCCTCAAAAGATAGCGCGGCTGGGAAAGTAGTTGCCATGTTGTGTTTTTACTTTTTGCTGACAGTCTGGGCAGCATAAACTTTTGCTGGCTGCACTCTTAACTGCCAGCTGGGGGCACCAAAGCTGCTTCCTACAGAAAACAGTTATTGGGTTAACACCCTATTATTTATCATAACTTGGTTAATCATGTGTCTGGCTCATAAATATTAATCCACAACAATATTTTCTACAATTTTTCTGTAAATGTCATTCATTTCATTAAAATAATAATTTTCTGAGTTGATGACCTGTTGGAAGCTACTTACCCATAGTGTTCAAAATATAAACCGTGTTCTATCTGTGACTCATTCCAAAAACTGCTCGCAATAAAAGAGTGATGCTTACCTTTGAAAATGTTCCCAAACAAAAGTTCTCAGCTCATGACTAAACATATTAGCCAGTGCCAAAGTGTACCTGAAATTCCTTATCTTTCAACTCAAAACTAGTAATTGAACACATTAGCCAACTCCAGAAGTGTACCTGAAACTTCTTACCTGATCAGCTAACAAATCCTTACAAATCAAAAATTTATTACAACAAATTGAATATTCTTCAAATTAAAAGGCCTAATTTTGTGGGCTGTAATCTGCATGGATATCAAAAATTAAAAGACATCAAATTAAATCATCACATAAATAGGTAAAATGGCACTGACAAGAAACTACACTTAGTGCCAGTGAGTTGTCGCATTGGCAGAAAATAATTCTACCACATAAAAAGTTCAGGTCAAAATATCAAAATTTAAATTACTTTTATAGTCTGATTCATAAAAATAAAAAATCCTACGACTGTATATTACAGCTATTCACTGGCATAGAAGAGGTTGCTTGGTGTTCCGTGTGGCAAATAGGTTACAAATAAACTTTTACAGTAAGAAAAATGGTCTGGAATATATCGAATGCAATCTAGATAGAGCAAGTTTTAACAACACTTGTCAGTAGACAAGAAAATACAAACTGCCTTTGTGCACTTCCTTATCAGTATACACTTTGAATATCTGCCTAGCTTCCACCTTAGTACTATTTTGAATCATGATGCCCAAAGGGACAAAACTTCAGTAAGAGGATGAGAAGGTAGACTGGCTACTATGTCCTTAACTCTATCATGTACTGCACATTACATCCACATTATGCTACTGAACAGTTACAGCATGGGCTTCATGAGACGTATTAATATGATTCACCGACTTTATAAATATATTCTTCAAGCTAGATTGCCCTGAACTTTGTCTGCCGAGCTATTTCATCAATCTAGTCGAACACTCTATCATCAAAGAGAACAAATAAATGGACATTTTATTCAAAATCAGGGTAACAGTGCTTAAGAAAAATCACAGATACCTTGCAAAATCACAAGCATGATGAGTGTGTAAAAGAATTCTTAGAATTAAATGTCTGCCATCACAAGAAACCTCTGCCGGTAAAGCAAAAACCTTTTTCAGAATACTCTCAAGACTAGTAATTCTTTAATGTAGCCATGGTATCAAGTACAAAACCAAGCCAGGAATGAATATTCAAACATAACTAGTGCCTAAATGAGTTTGAAGGCTATGCAAGGAACTACAATGAAGAAGAGTACCTACAAAAAAAGAAAAAAAGAAAGGCATACTGACAAAAATAATACCAAACTAATATTTCCAAAAGCCATGAGATGATGTGCAAGAGATTTAAATGGTACCAAAGTCCTCTATGGCAGAGGCAAGGACAACCAGCTCACAGATGCTGAGGAGTCCAAGTAATGGCAGGTGATTTCTACCTTTGCCTCAACCTAAGACTGTGCTGTGATATCCACATGAAGACAGTAGAATGCTGAATCACATTTCCAACTAACACAAAAATACTGATGCATTCCACAGTTCTTCAAAATTCACATAAACCATATACTATGTGAGTATAATATTGAGACAGAATTTTTTACTGTATTCTTCCTCTCAACACCAAGGATTAAGCAGCTGACATGTTTCAGTCAAGAGAGGAGGTATAAATGTCAATGATCTCAAATCAGAAAAGTACCAAGGGGAAATGGAATACAAACAGCACTACTGACTCACACCAATACGATAAAAAAATAAGCAGGTAACAATAGCCATTCATAGATATTCAAGTGTTATCTACCAGTACGCTGGAGATATGATTATGATGATGCTTTAAGAAAATTTGGCTATAAAGCCAAGCACTGGGGCACTTTTAGCCATTCAGCACTTAAAATAGTAAAATGAGTTGTAGTGGTTGGACAGTAAGATGGAAGAAAGGACTTGGGAACTGAGGTAAGGTAAAGGTTAAAATGTGGGTGCAGCTATGTGCCAACCACAGAGACACTACAAACAACCTTGTAATGCCTACAGTGCACCACGTGAGGCATGCTGACGACACTACTATGGGGTCTCTGGAGATATGTCCTGTTCAAAGATTGCTGTAAAAACAAGCTATGTTCTAAGAGAAGGAGACTTCATTAAAGAAACAGTTCACCCCAGTGACATACATTACCACAAGATGCATATTCAAAAACATTTCAACATGGGATGGCATGTAATCAGCAGATGTATAATGGGATTCATATAGAAAACTGTTTGTACTGGTATAAGAACTCCTACTTATTCAAGTATTCTATAATCTCAAGTTTCAAAAAACTGTAAATCTCAAACTATAAAATATAGGTTTCCACGAAATGAACACCCCATACTGAAGAGAGGAATATCTATACATTAATTACAAATCCAGTAGTACATCATCTTTATATTAAAATAACACTTTAAAAACAAAGTGTTTTGACGTAATAACATCTTTACAAATCACTAGCTTAACACATTAGATGGCTTTAAAATTAATTCTGTTAGAAAAATATACTGAAATTCATACATACATTGCATCTGCTTACTTATAACAGAGAAAAATAGTATCAAACATTTGCTGCTGCAGGCAGGAAATACTGCAATGTCACATCATCATGCAAGAGGAACATCTGTATCACATGGCCCGATACAATATCTGCAAAAGATGAGGGTGTGTGTTTTATGGTCCCTAAGTTCACTTCATAATAACCAACAGCAGTGGTACCTCCTATATCATGTGAAATCAAAAACTATCATATTTAACCAAATAATTACCATCTGCTTAGGTAGACCTATAACTGGATATAACATATGAAACAGTTGGTAATCCTTTACTTTGTGTTTATGCTTGTAGGAGTATAAGAGAGATTTGACCTTGGAAACTAAAAATTATCAATACTATTTTTAAAGTACACTTAAATTACTGGTACAAAATTACTGGTTTATAAATCCTACTAACAATAGATGAGGACCACAAATGCTTAAAATGCAGGGACACAATAAGGGAAAACTGCTCCCCGTGTGCATTCCATGATGCTACAGGTTCTCTGTAGCCTTTTACTTCTATCCACTGCCTTTGATGTCTTATATTTTGCTCCAATTTGCAACTCTTCCAAACACTACATACTAATTCTTATATTTTACAATTTCACTGCCTGCTCTTGGATGTGCTATTTATGAAACACAAGTTTCATAATAAAATTTACTTCAATACTTATCAACATTCCTCTAGCTATAATTTTACTGGCACAGCAAAGAGAGAATTTCATACTAATACCTGGTTGGCTGGTAGGCTGTTTTCTACCTTCACCTTGCAGGTAACTTGGAGGCTTTTCCGACTTCCCAGTCAAACTTATCTGACTTCCCAGTCATTTTTTTTTTGTCTACTAGATTGTGGGGAAGTTGAATGGATTTATGAATGTTTGGTTTACTGAAATAAATACTGTATTTCTATTATGAAAATTCATATTTCAACTAAACTTGTCCAACATTCCTATTGCTAAATGATTTGTTTAACCAGATCTCTGAACCCTTTTAGGGTTCTTCTCGGGCTGGAGAAAAATAAAAAAAAAAAAAGAAAAAAAAAAGGGGGGGGGAAATATATTCTATTTATTAATTCAATTCTGTTTAAGAAGAGAATGACATTATTAATTGAAAAGTTATTACCTTCACCTAGAATATCTTTTATTGATTTATTTTGTTAATAAGTACTGTATTTCTTTCATGCTGCCATCTGGGACAGTCAATCAAGATATGTTTGATTGTTATTGGTATGCTACATCTTTCACAAGTTATTGGATTTGTGTGCGGAGGAGTTGACATCAGATGACCATGTGTGAGTCTGGAATGTCCTATACTGAGTCTTTTAAAATTACTTCATTAATTCTTTGTTTTCGGGTAGAAGAATGCCACTTTTTAACTTCGTTCTTAATTTGTCTTAGTTTGTTTTGAGGGGGTATATTTGTCCAATCATTTTGCCAATCCCTATAAATTAAAGGTTTAAATGATGCTTGCCAGTTTGATATGGGAGCTTTGTAGTAGTTGGGGGGATTGTACAAGCCAATTTAGTAGCTTTATCTGCTTTCTCATTACCCTCAATGCCTACATGGGCTGGGATCCAACAAATATGAACTTGAAGGTCGTTTGTAATTAACTGATGAATTTCACGCTGGATATTTTCGACAAGGTGATTATTTGATTTAAATGATCCTATTGCTTCAATTGCACTTCTTGAGTCACTCAATATGAGTGCTGAAGGGAGTCCTTTTTTTAATATACAGTAATCTGGAGAGCCAATTGTATGGCTGTTAATTCTGCTGTAAATACTGATGATATTAGGGGGAAGGCCCATTTGGATAGTTTCATCACTTGAATAGGCTGATGAGCCCACTCCAGCTTCATTTTTGGATCCATCTGTATAGATTGTGAAGGGATTACCCTTCCATCTTATGTGTTCCCTGGCACATTGATGATACATTTCTGTGATGATCATATATTTTTTTGAAAGCTATGATAAATATGTGCATATTTTTGCCCTTTTTAGTGTCCATGGTGTGATCTGATTTATTTTTGGGTAAATTTGGGTATCATGTTATGTAAATTGAATAGATGATTTGATTAGTTTTTTTAGTAAGTGAGTTTTGATTTCGGTTATTATTTGTATTTTGATTACTGAGAAATTTGATACAAGAGATGTGCCTGCTTAAAGTAATTAGATCTCTATAATATTTTAGAGGCAGCTGGCCTGCTTCTGCTAGGACTGAGACAGTTGGAGATGAGCGGAAGTAGAGTTGCTTCTGAAGCCATTGAATAAATTGGACAGCTATAATTTATGATTGATAGTACTGTTGCATTGTACAACATTTAACATTGTATCTCGTCCTGCACCCCATTTGGTGTGAGAGATTTTCTTTAATAATGTAAGGGCTTTAGATCCTTTGACTTTGATATATTTGATGTGATCTTTCCAATTTAAATTTTGGTCAAAAATTATACCCACATATTTACCACTACTGTACATGTTTATCTCTTCATTATAAAGATATAACTTAATGGTTTGTTGTTTCAACTATCTTTTGTCTTTGTAGAAGACAATGCCATTTTTTTATTTACCAACAACTTGAAGCCTATGGAGTTAGTCCAAGTGGTTATACTATTTGTTGCTATGTTAAGTATTCTTTGAGCATGTCTTAGAGAACTTGAATAATATATTACAAAATCATCCACATACAAAATATTTTGTACACCCTCAGGCAGGTTCACAGTAATATCATCTATTGCCGGGGCAAAAAAGATGCAGCTCAAAACACTGCCTTGAGGGATACCCTCCTCCTGTATGTAGGAATTTGAATATGTATTTTCTATGTGTACTTGAAATGTACGATGTTAAAAAATTGTTGATAAATATTGGAAGGTGACCTCAAATATCGGATTTATGGGGTTTGTGCATAATATTGCATCTCCATGTAGTATTATATGCTTTTTCTATATCAAAGAAGATAGCCAGTCAGCTTTTTCTTTTCAAATCCTTTTTTAATATGATCTTCTAATTGAGTTAATGGGTCTAGTGTAGATCTACCAGCTATTGATCCCGATTGGGTAGGTGATAAAATTGAGTTTTTTGTTATAACACTTGTTAATCTCAAACTAACCATTTTCTCCAACAGTTTGCACAAGCAACTTGTTAAGAGATATTAGCCTATAATTAGTGGGGTTGCTAGGGTCTTTTCCTGGTTTACTGATGGGTATGATTATTGCATGTCCCCACTTAGTTGGGAAGACATGCATTAGCCATATGTTATTATATAATTTTAATAAGAAATCTTTAGCTAGTGTAGCTAAATTTTAGATCATTTCAAAAGAAATCTTATCATGACCCGGAGCTGATGATCGACATGATTTTAGGGCAAAATTAAATTCACTCATATTGAAATCTTGATTATAATCAAGGTCCTCATCAGTTTCAAAATTAGATGTATGATTCATTTTCTGTATTCTAATTTTTTTTAAGTGTTCATCTACATTAGAATAAGCGCTGATATATCTGAAATATCTTGTAGGTTATGACTTAGTTTGCCATTATATTGTATTGGGCTTCTAGGTGGTCTTATATGTTTAGCACTGATTTTATGAATTTTGTGCCATATTTCCTTAATTGAAGTATCTGGTGACAACTCTGAAATATAATTTTTCCACGACTGAGCTTTTTCGAATATTATTGCTTTGCGAAATTTTGCATTATATTTATTGTAAAGTGGTTTAATGTGATCAATAGTTATATTTACGACTATTATCTTGTTTAGTTTGTTTATATTACAAGGGCCTTTATTAAGGGTGTTTAATCTAGACTTTAGTCTATTCAAATTACGTGCCAGTGTGTGTTTGGTTTGATTTAAGAGAGACAAATTGTTAGACCACCATGGAACAGGGGATATATTAGGAGTTGAAGAAGTTTTGGGCATGCATTTGTCTGCAGCACTGATTGCAAAACTGGAAAAGAAACCATTCGTGACATCACTGTTTTGATTTAGTGGAAAGGGAGGGATATTTCTAGTTTGTAAATTATATTTATCCCAATCAGCTTTCATTAAGTTATATTCTATGGGAAATGATTGTTTTTGGTTGTTCAAATTATTCAAAACAATTGGAAAGTGATCACGTGTGAATCGTCTAGGACATTCCATTCCAATTTTTCGATTAATTCCAGTGAGCATCATGAAATATCTATTGAAGAGAAGATTAAATGAGTTTTTGAGAAGTACATTGGTGAATCACTTTCATTCAGGTAATGTAAATTCTGATCATTTATGCAATTCTAAATGTTTGTGCCGGCCAAGTTACTAGCATGTGTGCTGTCCCATAATGGATTATGGGCATTAAAGTCGCCTACCATCAGTAGGGGGCCATTTACATTATTTAGTATTTGTGGTAAATCACTAAAGTTTGGGTTAAAGTTTGGCTGATTATATAGATTTATAATTGAGATAATTTGATTGTCTGGCATATGCAATTTGATTGCAGTTATTTGTTATGACAATGATGTAATATTTAAGAGTTCATAAGTTGAATTGTTATGAACATATATAGCTGTTCCTAGCTTGCCATCCACTATTGGTGAGTGGCAAGTTAATTTATAGTTTCTAAGTTCTTGGGAGTTGTACCAATATGCTACAGACATATGCAAATAGGTTTATGTTTCTTTAGTATTCGCTGGATTTCACCTAACCGAAGCCAAGTAGAAAATCCATTCATGTTCCATTGAATTATTTTATTGGTCATTTTGGTGGGATTGGCATTAGATTTTGTAAGTTAATTGTTGATTTAGCTATATTCGGTAACACTTTACGGGAGTTTGTTTTACTTTGTGGTTTCTTTATAGCTAGGCTTGATTGCTGAATATTTGATGCATTGACTGGTTCTTTGTCATATTTCCTTATTAGTAAATCTATTTGAGTTTTGATCATTTTTTTTTTTTTTAGTTTTGAGGATTCCGAGCATAGCTCGCCATCTTGATGGAATGTTAAAGGGCATTTTCAGAACCTAGTAAAGTTATAAATTTTGGGTTACATTTTCATTTTTGTTAGGTAAACGATTGTACAGTATAATGAAACACTCTTGACATCCACAAGATAAATCATGTTCCGAGTGTTGAAGGAATGGTTCTGATCTCTGGTTCCCAATTATGTTTCCATTATTGGATGTTGAAATATTTTTGTTAGGAATTTCTGGTATAGGTATATTGGATCTCCAATGTGCTAGTATAAAATTTTGATTTTAATTTTTAGGTTTATTATTACTATTCTTTGGTCTTGTTGACGGTTGATTTGATGTGGTTGTGATTCGGTGAATTTTGGGGTTTCTGATTTTTCAGTGGGATGTTTAACCCTTTAACGCCGACTGGACGTATTTTACGTTGACAAAAATTGTCTGTCGGGTGCCGAGTGGACATATAATATGTCGACTACAAAATTTTTTTTAAATATTCACAAAAAAATACTTATAGGCCTAGTTTGCAAAAAATTTTAAATCATGTGCCTTGAGGGATGCTGGGAGTTCACAGATCATGCTGTTGTTTTGTTTACAAGCATGACCCAGCTGCGCATGCGCGAATTTCTTTCTTCTCGCACTACAATGCATCAGCGACACATTGTTGGAGAGCGATTTCTCGACGCATTCGTGTTTTGCCGAACTTGTGCGAGTGTTAGCGTGTTTGTGACACAATAGGACGTATGCAGAGATGTCCCAACGTCGTCAGGACCGTGAAAGGCGTGTATTGCCTCTCGGTAGTGAGCGTGTGAGACGCGTTTTAGACTTGGATGCTGGAGAGGGACCAAGCACTCAAGGTGATCCATCTTTTCAACACCGTGTTGTGGCTGAAAGTGACCAAGGGCTGTATCCTGTGCCTTTTACGACCCCTAGGAAACATTGGGGTGTCCTGAGATGCATTCGTAAACATTTGGGAGGGCTCCAGCAAAAGGATATTGATGAATACTTGTTGGAGCTCGACCGAGAGTAGGTGGAAAGTCCTCATTTTGATGGCAGTTGGTCATCTAGTGACGAGGACATCACGCCCGATGTCAGTGATGTCGGGTATTTGCCCCCAATGTCCGTACGAGAGCCACAGCATGAAAGTGAACTCGAGTTCAGTGGTTTCAGTACTTATGAGGGAGAGTCTGAGGAGGAGGAGGAGGCACCAATTGTGGCTTGTGGGGACGAGACAGAAAGTGATGGTGAAAGTGAGGGAGATGGGGGGGGGGTGCGAAGTCGTGCCTGTAGAAGGTCGCAACGTCGCGGCAGCCTAGGTGAAGGCCGTTCGTCTGAAAGTGATGAGGGGTGGTTGGAGGACCCCACCCCACCTAACATGCACCCATTCATGGCAGCACCTGGACTGACCATCCTTTTGCCTCTCACTGCACTGGGGTTTATTCAGCTCTTCTTTACGCGGGAATTGCTGGAGTACCTCGTTGCAGAGATGGTGGATTACGCTCGGTACTGCTGTGAGGAACTGCAGACGACGTTGTCGTATTGATGGCGGGGCTGCAACCTCACGGACATGGCGCATTTTTTGGGGCTCCACATTTTTTTTGGAATGATGCCTGCTGCCGACGTCAGGCAATGTTGGAGGCGGCATTTTTTTTTAATTATGCCCAATGTGCCCGGCATTATGCCCTGTGATAGTTTTCTGGCGTTGGACAGGTATTTCAACGCCTTCAACCGAAGGGCCATACCCGGGAATAACCCAGATTGCCTCATCTTAGTCCGCCCAGTGTTGGAGTACATTCGTGAACGGTGCCAGTTTCTCGTGGTTCCTTCCAAGAACCTTTCTTTGGATGAGGGGATGATGCCATACAAAGGACGTCTAAGCATAAAAGAGTACAACCCCAAGAAGCCAAAGAAATATGGTGTGAAGTTATTTTTTATTACGGAATCCAACACTGGATACATCGTTGACTTCTCTGTATATTCTGGGGTCTTCTCCACGTTGCGTGACACTGTCTTCGGTCTTGTGGATCGTTTCCGTAACCAGGGATACCACCTGTTTATGGATAATTATTATAACTCGGTATCCCTGGCCCAGGAACTGTATGAAGCAGGTGTGCACGTCAGTGATACCCTTCGGTTGGTGCGTGGGGCCCCGAATGTCCTCAAGAGGTTCGCTAGCCACCCGCAACATCTGGCAAGAGGAGAGAGAGTGGCGGCAGAAGGGAGATGTCTTCGTCATCTGTTGGAAGGGGGTCCGACTCATGCCCATGATTACGACCAGTCATGAGCCCATTCAAGAAGAGGTCGTTCAGCGGAAGAAGACACGTCGGCAGGGCCGAGTTACGTATGAGGAGTTTCGTGTCAAACAGCCTACTGTCATCGGGCACTACAATAGGCACATGGGAGGAGATGATCTCTTTGATCAACTCATCCAGTATTATCCCTTTGCCAAGAGAACCAGGAGGTGGACACAGAAGCTCCTCAAATACCTCCTTCAGTTGGCCCTCCAGAATGCCTACATCCTCTACTGTGGGTACAATTCAGACACCCGGAGGTTGTCCCACATCCAGTTTCTTGAGGTGACCGGGAATGCCCTCATAAACTTCAATCCTGAGGAGTGGCCTTCAACACCGCCCCCCTGCCCCGAGCTCCAGATCTGCCCCGAGAGGATAGGGAAGATGTCGCTAGGAGGGCCAACCTCGGTCGTCCTGCTCCTGCTGACGCCGCCCTTGATGATGCCGCCCCTGCTGCCGCCGCCCTTGCTACCACCGCCCCTGCTGTCCCTGTCCCTGCTGCCGCCCTCCCTCACATTCCAATGTCCCGTCGGGTAGTGGACCCTGTGTGTCGGCTGCAGGCAGGGGATCACACACTGGAGCCCCTAGAAGGGCGTAAGCAGAAACGGTGCCGGGTGTGCCATATGAATGGCAGAAGAAGAGGCACCCGGTTCGTCTGTCGCACCTGCAAGGTAGCACTTTGCAGGATTGGGGAGTGTGACCTCAGATACCATACTGCGGTCATTAAATGGAGTGCGCCTACCCGAGGGACACTGGAGGGCGCAGTGGACCGCGTCTCCCTCCTCCACCTGTACCTCATCATGTCGAGAGGAAAAAATGCAAGACTCTTCAATGGAGGAGGGAGAAAACAAGAATAGAACGAAGAGTCAGGATTACGAATGAGTATTCTGCATTGATTTTATATTTAATTTTATATATATTACAAGTTTTTATATATCTGTATTTATTAGTTTTGTATATTATTTCGTTTTATGCAAAAAAAAAGTTTTTCACCTGCATTCCTTTTAGTTATGTATTCGTACCAAAATAAAAAAAATATATTTATATTATATATATATATGTGTGTATGTATGAATGTGTATATATATATATATATATATATATATATATATATATATATATATATATATATATATATATATATATATATATATATATATATATATATATATATATATATATATTTTTTTATATTAATTTTTTTAGGGGTATTTTTGGTAAGCAAAAAATCTTACATCCTAGTGATATTCAATCATTTACCTTCATTTTGCAACAAACTGGAAGACTCTAGCACAATATTTCGATTTATGGTGAATTTCTGAAAAAACTTTTTCCTTACGTCTGCGTGCGCTAACTCTGCTGAAAATCCCAGAAATTCTTTAGTCACTTTGTCGTAATTTTTCCACCGTTTTCTATTAGGCGTTACATAAAATTTTATACATGAAAATGTGCGCAATTTCATGTAGAATACAACAAAAAATAACTCATGGTTGTAGCTTTTATCAATTTTGAAATATTTTCATATAAATCACGGTAAGTGCCAAAATTTCAACCTTCGGTCAACTTTGACTTGACCGAAATGGTCGAAAAATGCAATTGTAAGATGAAACTCTTACATTTTAGTAATAGTCAAACATTTACCTTCATTTTGCAACAAACAGGAAGTCTCTAGCACAATATTTCAATTTATGGTGAATTTTTGAAAAAAACTTTTTCCTTACCTCCGTGCACGCTAACTCTGCTGAAAATCTCACAATTTCTTTAGTCACTTTGTCATAATTTTTGCACCGTTTTCTATTAGGCGTTACATAAAGTTTTATACATGAAAATGTGCGCAATTCCATGTAGAATAAAACAATAAATAACTCATGGTTGTAGCTTTTATCAGTTTTGAAATATTTTCATATAAATCACGGTAAGTGCAAAAATTTCAACTTTCGGTCAACTTTGACTCGACAGAAATGGTCAAAAAATGCAATTGTAAGCTAAAATTCTTACATTCTAGTAATAATTCAATCATTTACCTTCATTTTGCAACAAACGAGAAGTCTCTAGCACAATATTTCGATTTATCGTGAATTTTTGAAAAAACTTTTTCCTTACCTCCGAGCGCGCTAACTGCTGAAAATCTCAGAATTTCTTTAGTCACTTTGTTGCAATTTTTGCACCATTTTCTATTAGCCTTTACATAAAGTTTTATATATGAAAATGTGTGCAAGTTCATGTAGAATACAACAAAAAATAACTCATGGTTGTAACTTTTATCAATTATGACATATTTTCATATAAATCACGGTAAGTGCCAAAATTTCAACCT
>NC_089745.1:30342989-30442989 GCF_040412425.1 Macrobrachium rosenbergii | reverse complement strand
CACTGCATATACAGTAACACATATCATCTAAATTACTGCATGGTATATTTAGAATCATATTTTCTATACATATTCTTGACAAAAAAATAAAACTTGAAATAACTAGAATATGAAAATTTAATGAGCATAACCCTTCAAAATCCCTAACTACTATGAATCAGTAAATCAGGGGCAGAGAACTTTCACTTAGATATAAAATGTTTATAAGAGTATGATGAAAATTTGCTCCTGGTTTGGTTTACAAGCTTCCACAATGCCACAATCAAACTCACTTTGCCCATAACTAACTTTTACTGAACTATGTGAAAATGCATCATAAGTTTCATGCAAATCTCTTGACCAACAGTTAAAAACACAGCTGGCAAAGAAACTCACTATCATCTTAAATATTTTTGTCTGCTTTCCCCTTTAAGCAGTTATATGGGTATGAGTCCTCTCCACTTCACGCTGTCTTATGAACATACTGCTGAACTTTTAGCAGGTCTGGTCTTAATCTATCCTCTTTTTCTAGAATGTCTTGGAATTTTCTATAGATCTTCATCCTATTACTCCATATCTACTGTTCTCAGCTCTTCTCATCACATTCCCAAGTATTTCAATCATTGAGATCTGTCTACAATCTAGTTATTTGACACCACAGCTTTCTGGCACTACAGTACTTCTTTCATAATACAATCTTAAATCCATAAACCATACTCTAAAGCCATGCCTTTTCAAAATCTTCCATTTTCTCTGTTAGTAGTCATGTTTCTGCTGCTTGAAAGTAGTACATTTACCAGTGGTCTTAGTATCTCTCTCCCTCTTTTCCAGGCTATAGCTGCTAATCTCTGTCTCATAGTCCAGTGTATCTTCACAATAACAGAAATGTTATATGTTTTCTAAGACCTGCCCATCTTTTACATGGTTCTTAACTTCCCTCTCACCCCCATTTACTCTTATAATAAATCTTAGGCATCATGTATGGTATATTTTGTAATTCACAACATCTCTTGTGACATCATTTATCACATACAGCATAAAGTACTTAAGTTCTCTTTGACAACCCTCCCACACCAGCCACGTGGCCACTCACTACTTTTTCCTTTGCTTCTTTTCAAGTCACCACACACTTAGCTTCACTAAAGTTTATTTTCATTCCTCTGCTCTCTATTCCTATTCCTTTCTTCCACCTTTTAATTCCAACAACCTCTTCTTCTGATTATGGAGATAACACTGTACAGTATTATGGTAATTTGCAGAACATCCTTTGCTGCACTTCTTTGTATCCTCCTCCATTACTTTGATTAACAACACAGGACACTAACATTATCTCAAATTCATCTCAAACATCTGCCCTGGTTTTTATTTCAGATATCGTGATGTGGAAATGAACATCACTAACTTCATGAGCTTTCAGGTACAGTATTCTCTGCTTTTGAAATACCCATCTTGGTACTCTGTCAAGTGCCAGTATTTTTTATGTACAGTGATACCTCGGTACTCGTCGTTAATTGGTTCCAGAAGGCATGACAAGTGCCAAACACAATGAGTACCAAACGAATTTTTCCCATAAAGAATAAAGCAAATATTAATTAATTTGTACCAGACCACCCCAAAAAATACCATTTTAAAAGGTATTTTATGCAATGATGGGCTTGTATTTTACATACTTCATGTTTAAGACCTCTGTTTGTCACAGTTTTGATTCCTTAAACAAAACGCACCATAAATTCATCTTTATTTTTTTACAATGGTGATCATAATCTTATGTGGTGCTCCTGACTAAATTCCTTTTCTGTGCACTATTTTCACTATATGTTTACAATCCCTTATCCAACATGTGAGTCGGTAGAGTTGTGGGTTAGCACATGCTGGGCCCGAGTTCAAGTCTCCGGCCAGCTAATGAGGAATTAGAGGAATTTATTCCTGGTGATAGAAATTCATTTCTCGCTATAATGTGGTTCGGATTCCACAATAAGCTGTAGGTCCCGTTGCTAAGTAACCAATTGGTTCTCAGCCAAATAAAATAAGTCTAACCCTTCGGGCCATCCCTAGAAGAGCTGTTAATCAGCTCAGTGGTCTGGTAAAACTAAGGTATACTTAACTTTTCTTCCTAAAAACCAATTTTTTTTATGGAGGATCGAGCGTCGTCATAAGTTTTAAGATCGATGAAATTTAACATCGATTCATGGTCCCAGTTAACCCTTAAACGCCGAGCCTCTATTTACAAAAGTGTCTGTCGTATGCCGGTGGCGTTCGGGAGTTAGCGCAGAAGCAGAAAAAAAGTTTTTTTCAAAAAATCACAACACGCTTAATTTTCAAGATTAAGAGTTCATTTTTGGCTCCTTTTTTTGTCATTGCTTGAAGTTTAGTATGCAACCATCAGAAATGAAAAAAATATCATTATCATATATAAATATTAGAATATATGACAAAGCGGAATTTTTTTATATAATTGTATACAAATCGCGCTGTGAGCAAAATGGTTAAAGCTAATGGTTATTTTTTGTTGTTGTTGTATTGTACACTAAATTGCGATGATTTTGGTATATAACAAATTGTAAAACGATCAAAGCAACATAGAAAATATCATCACAAAATGATGCATGAATTCATAACGCCCAGATGTAAAAACAAGTTTTTTTTTTTTAAATTCACCATAAATCGAAATATTGTGCTAGAGACTTCCCGTTTGTTGCAAAATGAAGGTAATTGACTGAATATTACTAGACTGTAAGTGTTTTAGCTTACAATTGCAGTTTTCGACCGTTTCGGTAGAGTTCAAGTTGACCGAAGGTCGAATTTTTTCTATTTATTGTGATTTATATGAAAATATTTCAAAACTGATATAAGCTACAACCATGAGTTATTTTTTGTTGTATTCTACATGATATTGCACACATTTTCATGTATAACACTTTATGTAAGGCCTAATATAAAACGGTGTGAAAATTACGACAAGGTGACTAAAGAAATTCTGAGATTTTCAGCAGTTACTGCGTGCGGATGTAAGGAAAAAGTTTTTTCAAAAATTCACCATAAATCGAAATATTGTGCTAGAGACTTCCCGTTTGTTGCAAAATGAAGGTAAATGATTGAATGTTACTAGAATGTAAGATTTTTAGCTTACAATTTGCATTTTTCGACCATTTCGGTCGAGTCAAAGTTGACTGAAGGTTGAAATTTTGGCACTTATCGTGATTTATATGAAAATATTTCAAAACTGATAAAAGCTACAACCTTGAGTTATTTTTAGTTGTATTCTACATGAAATTGTGCACATTTTCATATATAAATCTTTATGTAACAGCTAATATAAAACGGTGCAAACATTACGACAAAGTGACGAAAGAATTTCTGAGATTTTCGGCAGAGTTAGCGCGCGTGGACGTAAGGAAAAAGTTTTTTTTTTTTAAATTCACCATAAATCGAAATATTGTGCTAGAGACTTCCAATTTGTTGCAAAATGAAGGTAAATGATTGAATATTACTAGAATGTAGGAGTTTTAGCTTACAATTGCGTTTTTCAACCATTTTGGTCAAGTCAAAGTTGACTGAAGGTTGAAATTCTGGCACTTATTGTGATTTATATGAAAATATTTCAAAATTGATAAAAGCTACAACCATGGGTTGTTTTTTGTTGTATTTTACATGAAATTGCACACATTTTCATATATAAAACTTTATGTAACTGCTAATATAAAATGGTGCAAACATTACGAGTGACGAAAGAATTTCTGAGATTTTCAGCAGAGTTACCACGCGCGGAGGTAAGGAAAAAGTTTTTTTTTAAAATTCACCATAAATCAAAATATTGTGCTAGAGACTTCCAATTTGTTGCAGAATGAAGGCAAATGATTGATTACTACTAGAATGTAAGAGTTTTAGCTTACAATTGCGTTTTTCGACCATTTCGGTCGAGTCAAAGTTGACCAAAGGTTGAAATTTTGGCAATTATCGTGATTTATATGAAAATATTTCAAAACTGATAAAAGCTACAACCATGGGTTGTTTTTCGTTTTATTTTACATGAAATTGCGCACATTTTCATATATAAAACTTTATGTAACGGCTAATATAAAACGGTGCAAACATTATGACAAAGTGATGAAAGAATTTCTGAGATTTTCAGCCGAGTTACCGAGCAAACGCAAGGAAAAAGTTTTTTTTCAAAAATTCACCATAAATCGAAATATTGTGCTAGAGACTTCCAATTTGTTGCAAAATGAAGGTAAATGATTGAATATTACTAGAATGTAAGAGTTTTAGCTTACAATTGCGTTTTTCTACCATTTTGGTTGAGTCAAAGTTGACCGAAGGTTGAAATGTTGGCACTTATCGTGATTTATATGAAAATATTTCAAAACTTATAAAAGCTACAACCATGGGTTGTTTTCTACCTGAAATTGTGCACATTTTCATATATAAAACTTTATGTAACGGCTAATATAAAACGGTGCAAAAATTACGACAAAGTGATGAAAGAATTTCTGAGATGCATCACCGATGCTCTGTAGTGCGAGAAGAAAGAAATTCGTGCATGCGCGGCTCAGTAACACTTGTAAACAAAACAACAGCGTGATTCGTGAACTCCCAGCATCCCTCAAGGCGTGTGATTGAAAATCTTTTGCAAACTAGGCCTATAACTATTTTTCCGCGAATATTTAAAAAAACTTTTTGTAGTCGACGTACCGTACATCCGCTCAGCACCCGACGGACAATTTTAGTCGACATACGATACGTCCAGTCGGCGTTTAAGGGTTAATATGAACATTTATGTGTTGGCCATACATACTCTCATTTCATGTGACTCAGAAACAATGTGACTTTCAAAAACAATTTTTAGTCAGATTTTAGGAGGATGCATCGTACTTGACCTACAAAATGTGTGTGTGAACTGTCGGCTCTGGTTAGGCTGGTAAACCTTCTGACCTTGGTTACACCGGTATTAACCATTTGCAAAAGTTAAATATTACACTTGTATTAAAGTAATGTTAATTCTAATAAAACTGATGTTTTATTGAACATAACTGTGTGTATTGTCATATTACCATATTATGAAATATGAACAGTGCCACTGTGCACCATTTGCATTCTGGTAATGTTTACATTCTCAAGAAAAAAAAAAAAAAGTCAGTTGCATTTTACAGACTTCATCATTACCACTATAGTTTAGTAAAACATGATTCAGATATACATTTTTTTTTAATTATCAAAGCTGGATTACTGCAGCTTACCTTTGTTTGTAAATGCAGTAAATTTTAAATTAAGCAAAGTAGTCATTCAGTCAGTTTTGGACGTTGCTTTTGCACATCATTAATTTTTTTCAGCCGCAGCTTAAATTCAGTGTTATACAGTACTTTCTTAGATCTTCTTATCCCTTGTGTAAAAGATTAATATAAATAAATTTGTTTATTTACGAAAGTCACCGCTAACAACTAGCAAATTTTTAATAAGTCAATGTAACTCAATTCTTAATAAACGTACAACTGTTACAGTAACTAACATTGGCAAACTAATGTTTCTTGATTTAGTTGTTTACGTCAGTGCTTGCTGCTGTTTATGACAGAGTTTTGCATGGCCTAGTATGTGGTTTTTAATTATAAATATTAGTAATTAATTACCTGACAGGCCATAAGTTTGGTAAACCTGGTTAAATGTATGATGATTTGCATTTAGTCTACTGAACATTTGCTTACAGGCAAACACTAACTTCAAGATGTAAGATGTAATGTGCATTATCAATGATAAACCTAGCCTGGTATATTCTACTGAAAAAGAAACTCACCCTAGAGCCATGATGAACAGTATGCACAAAAACAGCACAAAAACATACAAAAAAGGTTAGAATGGATTGAGACGGACACTACTGACTGAGAGCTACTTTACTGAACTCTCTGTATGGTGTGGAAGAGCTAATATGTCACAGCATCTCAAAGACAAACAGTATTAGCTTGCAAGTTGAGTGCCTAGCAAACGACGAGTTCCAAGACAGTTTTTTCTTGTCAAAATGCGTCAAGTACCGAATTTGATGACTACCAAGGTATCACTATATGTAGTTGCCTCACCATACAGACATCTTCTGTATTTACCACCGTCATGAAGTCAAACTGATGTGGCCTTGATCTAATTTTTCTCAGCCTTTCCCCCAAAACCTTTTCTAACATTTCCAAGTATGCTTAAGCAAACTTATTCCTTAATAATTTTCAAACTGCAATGCATCCCCTTCTTTTCCATTCTCCTGATCCTTCTCTTCTTTTGCTGGGTTTTCATATTCTGGTATGCTCAGGAATAACTGGTTCTCCAGCTATGCAACATGATCCTGGGGCTTTTCCATTTATCATCTCCCCAGGAGGCCTTATAACCTCTTAACTGTTAGTCTCTTCAACCCTCTACCATGCTAAAATCCTCCAGTTCACATAAATTTCCATATTAGAATATTTTCAAGATGCTGCCTCCATCTTTCCAGTATTGTTTTCTTTTCAGGTTCAACTTCTTCATTTTCATCTTGTATATACAGTGTCTTGCTCTTTTCAATTCATGGCCATCATTCCTCAGTCACTTCGCTAGCCTGAATATCTTCTCTTTTTCATCCACTGCACTGAGATTTTGACTCCATTCCTCTCTCTGCCCTTGCCACATGTCTTTTAGCTTCCCTCCTCTTTTCCTTGTATACATTATATATCTTCATTGCCTGTCTTCTGCCACAGTTTCAAGGTTCATTTCCGTTCTTCCATTGTCCTTTGTACACCACACCATGTCTCTCTTTCTTCCTATCCCTTCCCCATAGCAATATCATCTACTAACTGCTTCCTGTGCGTGCTTTCTTTCAGTGGTTTATACACACCACAATTTGAATTCTTTAATGTTTTTATTCCTTTGAATAAAAACTATTCATTCCATCACTACTAAGAATACAAAAATTTAAGCTAAAGAAAGGTCATGATAAACTTTTATTAAACTAAAAATTATGGGAATAACATAACCTAAATGACACATTGTAAATGACAGTTTCACAACAAACCCATTACGTAGCCCATTTTGTTCAATATAAAATATTCCCACCTAAAGTTCCCTGTATAAAAGAAAGACTGACTGTAGTTCCCTGTATAAAAGAAAGACTGACTGAAAGTTGATAATGCCCTTTCACGCCCAGTTCCTTAAGGTGCGTTTACACGATCGAACTATGTTCGACGGACAAAATCGTTACCATATCACAGGAGAAGCAGGATGACGTCATAAGTGGTGAAACGATGGAAGCGGATCTGGCAACAAGCAGTGATACCAGATGAGGGTGTTTACCACCGTTTCGAATCTGCTTACAGGGCATAGACCGGTGGACAATGTTCGAAGGTGATGTCCGTTGGTAACTCAGGCATTTAATTCAGTGTGCGACGTTTCGATGCTGGGAACACGGACAGTGTCCGGTACACCACTTGGTGCTCGCTTCTGACGTAATCAGCGAGCCTTTTCGCTTTCCACTGCTAGTTGGTAACAATTATATCCGTCGAACATTGTTCGATCGTGTGAATGCACCTTTAGGTTCCCAGCTGTATATCCAGATCATTTTGTGTTTGTCTGTGATATTGTCATATGCCATTTCCCAAACTGTTCTGGCAAGTTTTGTGGATTTTTCCTTGCTTTCAACCTGTTTTCCATATCGCTGTGATATCAGAGGTTCAGATGTTTCAATTTTGCCAAAAACCATTGGTCTGATTTACTCTCAAAATTAGCTACACATGTTCTAGGCACTCATACAAAAGTAGGTCATATCTCAAAGATAGGAAGAGGTCCCTTACACTTGAATTGAAAATTTCTTTTATTTCTGAAACTTCTGATCCTATTTCTTGTTCTCTTCATGTGTTCCAACCAGCATTAGAATAATGACAGAATATACTCTTGATTCAAATTCTTCCCTCCCTTCAATTATTTTATCCATTCTTCTTTATCACAATTGTATAAAAGAAATGTAAATCACTTTTCTAGTTAAACTACTTTATAATGTCAATAATGGCTATCTTTCTTAAGCTAAAGCCTTAATGCAACTAAATATTCACCCCCCTTGGCATCATCATATACTGTATGTTCTGCTGAGCAGCCTTAATGTCATTCTGCCAAGAACATACAGTTTTTCATTGCCTTCACCATAATGCTGCTGAACTGTTTTTCTGGCAAGGTCAATGGTTCTAATACTCACTAGCTTTATTTTTAAGGAGGGCTACAATATTAATTTCAAATATTACACATGATGGCCTAAGGTTTTTGACATGCTGCTGTTTACATCTACAGTACACACGTTCTTCAGTTTGGTGTACTTGTTTAAGTAGAAATATATTTTATTGATTTACAATTGTTATTCTCATTTTTCTTATGTGGGCATTCCATTCTGTGGAAGATTGCTTTGCAAATTAATGAGCAAACACCAAAAAATGGTTTGACCATTATAGATAAATGTAAAACAAGGGGTTCATATTTATGTCTATAAATATACATTCTATAAGAATTAATATAAAACAACATTGTACTGCATTATTACCCCAAACTGGCATTGACAGATGTTTGAAGTGCGTAGAGACATCTACATCATCATTAGTTACCGAGACAATAAATTTGCCCGATCTGTTTGCTGACACACATATATGCGCTGATAATGACTTCATGCGTTCCACAATGTGTTTCAGTTGACGAAGTGGAGGTAGATATATTGATGCTCCAAAGTTAGGCATTTCAGGTTCATTGTACAACTGCCACTGTCTTCGTGGTATAAGTTGCACTGGCACGTCATGTACCACCAATCTTGCGTGAATTGAAAGTGTTGGCTGCAAGTGAAACAATGAGACAAAACTTTGATATGACTTGTGAGGCTTACTATTACAATTAAGTAATATACAGACACCACCCTACTTATGGATAAGTTACATTCCGAACGGCCACTTGTATCTTGATTTGTTTGTATGTTGGTTTTTGATATGTAGTGCATAATTTTTGTTGATCTTTACATTCAGATTTTGCTCTGGGTGCCTATTCTGCTAGTAAGGATTTTTGCAAAGAACAGAAGTTAGTAAGTTAGTTTATTGACTAAATATACAAACAGCAAAGGGGAATGCTCCAAACACAATTTTACCTTGTTACCCTGTCTGTTCGTATCTCTGAAAGTTCGGAAGTAGGGTAGTGTCTGTACTTTCCACTACATATGTTAATGGACATGGTATATTAAACTACAATATACAAATTGAACAGCAATTATATCTCTAACAATCCAAACCCCTGATAAAGATGGGGTAACTGTTAGCCACTGGTCTGAGCAAAGAACTGGTTTCAAGTACATGAAATCCTAACATCTGAAGGTGTGCCCTCAAAACTTCATCCATGACCCTTTAAAACCAAATACAAAAGTAAATTGTAGCAATGATCTCTGCTTACAAAATACATTATGGATAAATAGTATTTCAAACCAAAAAATAAAAAACTAAGCACTGTTGTCAATCATTATGATCAAAATTTTTAGAGAGTTTAAGCAGACAAGTTTGTTAGTAAAATTTATTACAGAAAAGTACTAAAACTCAGTTTTTCTCTATTCTCTGAATGATATTTTATCCTAAATATTTTATCATCCTCTTATTATTTCACTTCATAAACAGCCACAACTATTGTTTGTTGACGTTTCCTCTTCTAAATTATTACCACGGTAAACTTTATAATCACCCTATTACTACTGTACTACCTTTGCTATATGAAAAAGCAAGCTGTAGAACGTAGACTTTTAATACTGCAGTCTGGTCAATTATTGAATAACAAACATAGTAATAATAATCTTAGGTGATTATCAAATCTGTATCATTACCCATTTTCCCTGTGTACTCTACCATCCTCTTGTTTCAAAAATATCTATAAATTATTTTCTGAGCTATCTCAGATATAAATTTTGAAAGTAATTGGTATTTTTCCTAAGTATACACACCAGAGCCTTTTCTATAGGAGTATCTTCAGAGTAAGGTGCAGCAGTCACTGAGGGGAGAGCAGTGGTAAAATCACAATTTTTAAAAGTAAGTTGTATTTTTCCTAGCTATACAAACCTGATGTCCTTACATAAGGAATTACTTATGGCGAAGCTGGAAATGGCTGTTAAACTCTTGAACAAGGTTGTTAGGCAATAACTACCGCCAGGTAGGCGGATATTTAGGCGGGAATACCCGCTTGCCCAGATGTAAACATTCCAGTTTGCCTTTCAGCCCTGGTTCAGATTGAAGGGTGGCATGAGGTGGGCATAAAAGTATAATGTAAAGGACCTCAGATTTGCACAGTTATGAAAAATACAATTCACTATTTAAAAATATGTTTTGTTCCTACATGATATACAAACCATGGTCCTTTAAATTAGGAAGACTCACTGGTTGGAGGGAGGAATCTGAGTGAGTCTCTTGAACTGACTGGAGTTCTGCACACCTGGGCTACTCCTCCTGGTTGAAAGAGCAAGGAGGAGTACCATGTCTCTGACATATTGATCAGAGTATAGGAACTGCAAGACCACATGTCAGACATCAGGACCTTTTCGAATAAGTGAGGAATTGTAACTCATACGAAAAAGGCTGGAAAGAATCTAAAGAGTCAGAAGAAGTATAGACCTGAAACAGGGTTTTCCTTATTGCCAGAGTCTCCTTCCTTCCCTTGCTAGAGGAAGGAGTGGGATTGCTTCTATGATTCTTGACAGAAAAATAGAATGAGTGCTCAATGTGTAGTCTTACCGCATCAGATGCTGGTTCCAGCAAGTGTCGGTTTGAGTCCTATTCTCAGCTTGAAGGAAGAGAAGCAGGAGGACGAGGAAGGAGGAGGAGGAGAAGCCAGTCACTCTCGGAATCCTTCTCACTTCCAGAACCAACACCTTGGGCGAGATGCTACTTGTCCTCTTAAAGGCGCCGGGTAAGAAAACACAACTTGTTGAGCAGCCACCCCAGGACCAAGGAAAAAAGGTTCCAAGGGCCTGTGGGCAAAGACCTGAAGGATGAAGACATAAGTGTGGTCTGATGAGACCACATCTTGCTTACAGACCAACAGAATCTTCCGGAAAACAAGGGATGGACCGAGCCATTGACTTCATGAGTTCTTGGGTGGAGTGCACAGGTGTCGTCGTCGCCAGCTCCAGAGTACATTCTTTCGATTGCTTCACGAAGCCAGGAGAAAGACGTGTCCTTAGACACTTTTTCTTGGGAGAGTCAGTACTAGCGAAAACGTTGACAACATCCAGGTTATGAATGTCAAGCCTTTGTGGGAAGTACCACAGCACCCTAACAAGACAAAGTAGTGATTGATCTGGCCCATCGACTACAAAGTCTAAGGAGGAGGGGACCAAGAGGGACTCGAACCTGGCAATAGATGATAGATGCTGATGGATTCGGAGCCCGCTACTACATCCGAGAAGGAGTTGAGCCATTGATCCCCTTCTCCTGTAGGCTCACATCAAAGGTCCATGAAGATCGTCCATCTTCTATGCCAAGGCTGGAACGAGACGAGAGATGGTCCTGAGAGGGTAGATTTCTGTCTGACAACTCTCGCAAGGGCGCGTGCAAAGGACGAGACAGGAATCCTAAATGAGAGTCACATGCCACTCAGGGACCTGGGGTCCCTGGGACAGAGAGACTGAAAGAAGCTTCACATCAGTATTTAAATCTTGACTGAGGAGAAAAAGGCTACTTTCAGATGGAAGACTAGGCTGAATGGGGCCTACATCCTTCACAACTGAACTGGAGAGAAGCAACCCTCGACGGAGAAGAGGAGGAAGTCCACGACCTACTGAAGAGCGACTCTGACCGGAGAAGAAGTCCCGTCAATGACAACAACCAGTGAAGATTGCTCCAATCCCTGGAACAGTACTGCAGAGGACCGCAAGAGATATCCAGCTATATCTGTTGCCGCTCGGTGAGAAAGCCTAAGCTTGCAAGGGAAGCTGGATAGTCTCTAGTCGTGAAAAACACAGGGATGTACTGCCTGAGGAACCATTTCTTATGTAGCAGACACAGGAGGCTGGATCAGGGAGACTCTTATTGATGCCTCGGAAGCAGAGCTATCAGGTCAGGCAAAAGGCGAGGTCTTCCAGTACTCTTCTTTAAACTCAGGGTGATCAAAGCTTGTTGAACACCTAGCTAATCAGATAAATACGGAGGGAAGACACAGACATCGAGGTTTTCCACAAGGTCAACATGCCTCACCGTAGCGACCCATGGGTCAGGAACGAAGAAGCAGAAAATCCACAGACTTCTGTTGTGCCGGGAGGCAAACATTAAGACAATACGAATCCCTCAGTTGAGCAATCTCTCCGTGAAGAAATGAGTGAAGAGAGCATCCTGTCCTGGTCACTTGAACCAGAGGCCGAGCTTTCCTGCTAATACATCCCCTCTGGGAATGTATCTGGCTGACAGAACTATTGAGTACGCTATAGAACACTTGAGTACTTGCAATGTCAACTGAGGTAACAGGAGGGAAAACGATACCCTCTTGTTTGTTGACATATACCACTATCGTGGTGTTGTTGTTCAACAACACCACTGAGTGCCCCAAAACCCCATCCTGAAATTCTCGGAGGGCCTTGAGTTCCAGGATGTTGATGAGGAGGCACTTATTATCTCGGTCGGACACCTTAAAGACAATCCACGAACAGATGCATGACGCGAGGAGAATATGCAAGCATACTTGAAGGTTCCTTTCAATCAAGTATTAGCCTAAATCCTTCCTCATCCATCAAAGGGGAAAAAAGGATGGAGGACTGGAAACAGACCTCCTTCATTCTCCATAACGAGAATGAAGGCGAAGCTGACCTGCAGGGAAGCTTCTGCAATGATGATAGGAGACTGAAGACGACTAGCTCTAGCTGAGTTGGCATTTCCCAAATTGGGAACATGGGACAGGAGACAGGATGGAAGTTCGATGAAAGAGTGCCAAGAATTGAAGGGAAGCAGATACTTCTCCTGAAGGATATCCACTACCAGGTCTTGGCAATGTCGCTGTCGAGTCTAGAGACTCGACAGGTATCACTTCATCTACAGCAGGAGAACTGTACGGTCGATCCCTCTTCCTCCCTTTCCTTCTGCCCTCCTCTTGATTGGAAAAGAGGGTGGAAAGAGACAAAAGTAGGCGCACTTTCCCAGAAGGGAAGAAGGAGGCTGTGTTTCTGTGATCTCCCTCCGAAGCCTGGAACTTCTTAGGGAGTCGAGAAAGGGCTTGCTTGACCCCAAGGTCGGAACAAGAGGTTACAAAGACCCAAGGGTCTTGGCTATTGCTCGGAGGACAAGACTGTGCTCTGGCACGTTCCTTGACTACCGTGGTATCTGGCAAATCTCTGAAAGAGAAAGGCAGAACCGAGTAAAGGCCTGTTCCTAAGGGTCATGCTGACTAGGGGCTTACAAAAACTGGAGATCTAAATTATCACAAAGTCCCTCTTCTTAGCACCAGAATTGCCCACAGGTTGCTGCCTGGTGCTGAGTAGTAAGACCCATCCCCAGACAGGACCAGTATCCAGAAGGCAGAGTCCTCTCCAGGAATGGTCACATCTGAGAAGAAAAAGCCTTAAAAAGTAAAGGATCATCAGGAGACTGCCTGGAGGAAACCAAGCAGTGTCCTCCAGGATCGCCACCTCTCAGTGCAGTAGGGAATACTTTTCACACCAAGGAGAAGCAGCGAGAGACCCGAGTCCGGATGAAGCTTAGTCAGGACAACCTGCAGTTGGCATAAGACACCTCTGAGGCAAAAAGAATCGTATTCTGTTGAGGCAGAAAAGGGAAAGGAAGCTTGGTGGTGAAGATTATTCATATGGGGAGCCGCAGTCCTGTCCCGGAGATCCTCGCGCTGACGAATCGGCGCAAAGTTCTCCAAGAAACAAAGTTGATCGCAACTTGAAGAAGAAGACCCTTGATGCTTTCCAGAGCGCAAAACTCCCATTCCTCTCTCCCTGGAGGAAGAACCTTGATAGATCCCAAGGAACACCCCCCTCAACTGCCTGGGTGTACTAAGAGACGATCTGGGGAATGATCCCAAAACGTAAATCCCAGTAGCCCAAACTCTGAAGAAATACAAATTCATCGGAGTTCTCTCTGTCCGTCTCGCACCTCTTGGAACGACCAAGAGGAAAGAGAACAGGTGAGGAGAAAGAGGAAAGAGCACTCCTACCTATACTGCCAGGAGACCAGCAGGAGAGGCAGAATGTGAGCAATAATCAACCAAAGGTGATGACTGCAGCAAGGGGGAAAAAGAGCTTTTATGCTGTGGTAAAGCACCTTCCTGGAAAGAGCAGAAAGTTCACTCGGACAGTGTCAAGAACTCGATTCACTTGGTCCGAGTGGGCTGGGTCAAATCGAGCGAGCCGAGCCCACTCTTGAGCACAATCTGGACTGGGTGGCAAGAGGGGCGAGCCAAACCGATCAAGCCAACGCGATCTGGACTGGGTGGCAAGTGGGGCGAGCCAGGACAATCACGCGAACGCAATCTAGACTGGGTGGCCCACTCTTGAGCACAATCTGGACTGGGTGGCAAGAGGGGCGAGCCAAACCAATCAAGCCAACGCGATCTGGACTGGGTGGCAAGCGGGGCGAGCCGGGACAATCACGCGAACGCAATCTAGACTGGGTGGCAAGCGGGGTGAGCCAAGCCAATCACACGAACATGATCTGGACTGGGTGGCAAGAGGGGCGAGCCAAACCAATCAAGCCAACGCGATCTGGATTGGGTGGCAAGCGGGGCGAGCCAGGACAATCACGCGAACGCAATCTAGACTGGGTGGCAAGCGGGGTGAGCCAAGCCAATCACACGAACATGATCTGGACTGGGTGGCAAGCAGGGCAAGCCGAGCTGGAGATGAGGGAGCCGAACCGATCGCATGAACGTGATTGGAAGCTATGTAGGGCGGAACTCGTCTGCCGTGAGCTAGTGCTGACTTCCCAAACTCTAAACTCCTTCGAGGCCGAAGCCCCTCGAGAAGGTGGTTTAAAGGGGGATTCTGCGTCCAAGACATAAGGATGGGACCAGACCAAGCAACTGAAGCAGCTGGCAGGTAGTGTTGAGACATCTGAGTGTCTTGGCACCTTCTCTCGTCCTGTGCCTCTCGCCAAGTGAGCGCTTGTGATTCAGGGAATCCAAGCGCCCTACAAGACTACCGAATCTCAAAAGAACAATCATCAGGAGTGGTTTCCTTTTGGTTTCCTAAGAACCAAAAAGGGCCAGGCACAGGACCAGTCTTAGACACAGACTTCTAAGGATTGGCAACGAGAGCGCGCTCATAGCCCCTGAAAAGGTAAGACCCATGAGGAGAAAGGAAATCGGCTCCCACCCAAGGGCAGGAAGAGCCAACAAGAGTACTATTGCCTCCCTGGAGAGATGCATTCCCTTGGAAGTCCCACAGGACTCCCAAAGGGAACCTCTTCCGTTTCTCCAGGCGTTCAAACCATCGGAATGGAGACACCAGGTTGGGGACCTGACCGAGCAATGGTAAGTGCTCCGCGAGCGCCTGGAGTGCTAGCAGGAAGAGCCGAGACACCTGGGTGTCTCAGCCCTTTCTCTCACGCTGCTCCTGAACTGGGACAGGGGGAGTACTCCGGTGCCAGTTTGGGATACTCAATATTCTACAGAATCTTGAGCATTCAGAGTGGCTCGCGAACTAGTGCCCGAAGCAGCACCAGTCTTAGAGGCGGAATCCCTGGCACTGGTGATGGGAGTGCAACCCAAAGTCTGAGGGCACGCAGCTCCCGAAACAAAACCCAGGGGTATGCAAATCGGTTCCCAAGCCTGAAGGCTGGTAAGAGCCGACAAGAGACCCAATGCCTCTTCGTAAGGAAGCAGCTCCTAGAAATCCAATTAAGGACTTCTTAAGGGGAAGAAGCAGCCTTCCTCTCCTTCGGCCGACGGGGCCTATCCGGCTTCCTGGGACCCCCTTGAACCTCAGAAGAAGAAGGGAAGAGGCAGCAGAAGATGTAGTCGAAGATAAAGCTGAAGAAGATGGCGGCTTCCTCCCAAAGGGTGTCTTCCTTAACCTCTACTCCGACATCTTCTACAGGATGGTGGACATGTAAAGTAAGTATACCTGAAACATCGAAACCTGGAAGGAGCACACAGTACCGGTCCAGGACACGAACACCAGGAGTAGCAACAGGCACAATCAGGACAGTCGAGGCAGGGGCTAAAGGATTGGTCCGGACAGCAGGAGGTACAGGAATGACATTAGCAGCGACAGGAACGATCAGGGCAGCTGCAGCAGGAGACCAAGAGGAGATGCCCCTTGACTGGTCGCCGAGGCAACAGGAGCAATTGAAATAAGAGGCACAGCAGGAGAGGACGGGACCACAGATACACCAGAGGCAGTGCCACAGCATACACGAGAGCTAGCAAATGATAGCAATCGATCCTCATCGACGGGGCACAGAATTGGAAACTGAGACACCGACGTGGACCTACACCACCTCATCAACCTGAAAGAAAAAAGCAAAGATGATTAGTAGAGAGTAGAGGGAGACTCCTGTCGCTCTGAGGGGAACTGCCCTATGAAGTGAGAGGAGACCCCTGAGAAGAAGTTGCCCGACCCCCCGGCACCCCCTGCAACCTCTGCCTGATAAGCGAGTGAAGAGGGTGAATGAGAGATCTCTCCCGAAGAAGGGACATAAGAAGAAAGCTATAGGGAGAGAGACAAGGAAGGAGAGGCTACTAAGGGCACCGTGGAAGTGAAACTTAGTGACGACGCCCGGCAACCTTCCTCCGAAGTTTCCTCCTGGCTACTCTTCCGCAGCGCAGGCAACAAAGAGCAACACTCAGCACAAGTCAGAATAGGGATGCAGTCATGCCCCTGACATGGAGGAAATGAGGCCCTATTATAGGGGAGCGAACTTGTTACGCCCCAGTCAATGAAAGGGGAGCGAAAATATTATGACCCTGGCCGCCAATCCCAAGACACACGCTGGGGAATGACGGCCTACACAAGGCTATCACATATCGTGGATTTGTATATTAATAAATATCAAATGCACACAATATATACACAAAAATATAAAAAAGATCCCACCGGGAAAAAAGAGATTAATGATAGTCTGGTATAGGGCTCCGATAACGTCTGCAACGCATGATGGCCGAAAGCAAGCTGGAATGTTTACATCTGGGCAGGTGGGTATTCCTGCCTACCTGACAGTAGTTACTGCCTAACCACCTTGTTCAAGAGTTTAATGGGCGTTTCCAGCTTCGCCATAAGTAATTCCTAATGCAAAGTACCGATGGTTTGTATACCATGTACCAACAACTCCTCGTTCACTTTCTGTCACAAGTCATTTTCCTGTTGGTTGCAAGGACAAAGAGGGGTGGTTGGGGTTGGATTATGATAAATGATACTGGTTTGTATATCTAAGAAAAATACAAATTACATTCAAGATTTGATATTTGTTCCTACAGAAATACTGTTACCTCTCGAGTAACACATGGGTTACATTCCTGGAGAGGGTGTGTCACTTAAACATAATTTTCTCATGAGAAACAATATTAATAAGAGTTACATTCCAGGACTCTTAAGATAATATGCCTAATTTGAGAGTTATCGTACTATAACACTTAAAGAAATATTAATACATTACAAGATTACAGAAACAACAATTAAAATGCAAGTTTTCACTTTCTTGTACTGTATTTTAGTTATGCACTGTGCACACTCATTGTTTATTCTCAACTACTCGTTGTCTGCTATTAAAATATTATGGAATAATAGGCTGCAATCAACTGAACACAATTCACTGATATAAACTTAGTTTGCACTTCATAAACTGCTGAGAGAGAGAGAGAGAGAGAGAGAGAGAGAGAGAGAGAGAGAGAGAGAGAGAGAGAGAGAGAGAGAGAGAGAGAGAGAGAGAGAGAGAAATGCAATATATTATTAATTTTTTAGGTTTAGTAGGGGGTATGTTTAGATTTAGTGGGGTGTGCGTAGGTTTAGTGGGGGTGTGTGTTTAGGTTTACTGGGGATGTGTTTGCTTAGCAGGGGGTGTGTTTAGATTTAGTGTGGGGGTGTGCTTAGGTTTAGTGGGGATGTTTCAGTTAAGTGGGGGTGTGTTTAGGTTTAGCAAGGGGGGTAAAGGTTACAGTCATCACAGTAATGTCTGGATAAAATGGACGGCTGAGCGAGGTGGCAAAGGGCACTGATATTGGCTCCAAGCCATGCAATGGTTCCCTATCTGTGGATAAGATCAACAGAAACAGGGTAGTCCAGAGGGTGGGCTAAAGACAGACACCAAGGCCACGGCACCTCTCTCACAAGGAATACCATAAAAGGTCAATCACTATGGTCAAATTTCTAACCAATAAAAGAATGTTTCTCAATTACTTATTATTTCTCTCCTGAACCACATAGGGAGCACAAGAAGGCAGAACAAGAGTGAGAGAGGAATAAACCTTTCAGGCAATGGAGGAGGAGAACCAAAACCACACTCATGGCTAAACAGCTAGGCCATCATATACTAGTGAAACATTCAGTTTACAAAATCTCATTCCTTACGCAACCTAACGCTTTTATCTTTGCTTGCTGTAGGTGACATAATGCAAAAACAGAAAACAATCACAACACCATCAAGGAGAAAATCATCCAGAAATAGTCAAAATTATTACTAGGCAGTCCCCGGTTAACAGCATGCTCGGTCAACGGTGATCCGTTTTTACGGCACTTGTCTAGCGACGAAAGTCTGCAATTTTCTGCGCCAACAATCAATGATTTCCACTTATCGGTGCCGATAATTGGGTATCAGCGGCGATACATACCTAACAGAGGCACCGATAACCAAAAATCGTCACTTTTTGGTGCCGATAAGCCCCGAAAATTGCCGAAAATCGCCGATTTTCTGTTATCATCACACTCTGAGAACAGAACCCCCGCCAATAACCGGGGACTGCCTGTAATGCTAATTCACACTGTTTGTACAAGGACATGGCATTAAGAATTCTGACAACACTGTAAACATTCCAATGCCATCTGGCAGAAAACAGGTGATTACAGACAGTCCTAGTGGGTTAGCCAAACGTTAGTTTGTTTATTGCAAATGCTGATCACACCTATCGGTGCAAAGATATAAGAAAACTTTAACAGCAGGTAAGATTCATTCCAAATAATTAACTTTATACAATGCAAAATTAAGACAACTTCGATGGTAATAAAAACAGAGTACTGAACTTACAAGATCAGCCTCTAGAGTTAAGCATGGTGTGTGTCTTCTTGTCAACTTTATCTTCAAACTACGGGCTGCTTGTGATACCTTCAACGAACTTAGGACCTTCGAAAATTTATCTGTTGGCAAAATATGAACATTAAATTTCCTTTGAATGTTAAGATTCATAATACTGTAGAGATGAAAAAGTTTTACTGAATTGTACCATGAACCATTCAGTTATAAAAACAAACATTAAATATCTAACCCCTAAAGATGACCATATGATGTAATCTGAAAAGTTAAAGTTCTGAGTCACTCTGATATCACTCATCTTTCTCTTCCCCACAAAAGGAGCACAACAACCCTTTAAATAAGGTTCTTAATTTGATTACTTAGCAGTAAATATGCCACAAAGGCTAATGTTTAAATGGTAGGTAATTTTTTTCTTGTAAACCTTGCAGTATAAAAATTTTTTAATTACTGTACTGTACAGTGATTAGGGTGGTCTTTGGAGACTTGACAATTCATTCAAAATATTTACATTATCATTTCATATCGTCAATAAGAGATTATTTATCAACAGATTCACTAAATATCTTATTTCCAAGTTATTATATGTCTTACTTCTCACTTTAATGTTCTGATGGACATAATCAAAGGATACATAAGTGCACTGTACCTGACATACTAAGCATATTTGGGATTGTTATACATTAAAAAATATGACATTTTTATGATAAAATAAAGTTTTATATATACTTACCCAGTAATTACTTAGCTTGACGGCAGCTTCAATTTTGAAAATCGTGATAGCAATAGTTTTTTGTTCATGTAAGTGACTAGCCCGGCCCACTTTCAGGGTAGGAGAGAGGAAAAACTTGGTCAAGGGCTTTACTTTTGTTTATGGTCTAATGTCCATGAGAGGAGAGGAGGGCAGGCTCCATCTGTAATTACTGGGTAAATATATATAAAACTTTATCATAAAATTGTCATTCTTATATAAGTAACTTACTCAGTAATTACTTAGCTGAATCCACATTGACAGGAGAGGAGATTCATGGACATCTTGTACCCCAAAACATTAATAGGTTAATGAAATGAGAACATAATAAATAGGCTTAGCGTTGAAATGATGCTTGTTGTTCCTTACCTGGTAAGAGAGCTGCACAGGTAGATACTGCCTCTGGCTGGCGCTTATCTCAACCGAGTAGCAGCGCGGCGGCATAGCCAGGGTCGCCTCTACTGAAGTGAGGGACTTCGCAGCGGAGGAGTACTCCAATCACTAACGAAGTATGATGTACTCTTTGCAACTGAGACATCCAATCATTAACAAAGCCAACACATATATGTCCCTGCCCAGGGCGCAGTACAATAAAAAAAACACGAAACCAGAGAATATAGTCACCTACACCACACATTAAAAAAATATATATATACAGTATATATAAAATAAACCACCACCCTACACAGGAAAAACTGGTGGGCACTCTCGGTGCCTTGCACCCTCCAAGCTCCCCATGAACTCAACACACTGTGCCAAGGCAATGAGACATTCCCTTCCTGAACACTACGCCAGCCATGGACAATGGTCCTAGTGTACTGCATTCTTCATAAGTTGTCTCAACGTCTCGCAAAAATAATGCATAACAAAAACTGATTTACACCTCCAGAATGTAGTCTGTAACATCAAAGCAAGAGAAAGATTATGCTTAAAAACCACTGATGTAGCAACTGCTCTCACGTCATGGGTTCTAACCTTTACCACAGGTAGGATATCTTCTCCTATTTGAGCCTGTGCTTCCAGAATCAGGTCTCATAGGAAGAAAGATAGAGCATTCTTAGACAGGGGTCTGGAAGGGTTCTTAACTGAACACCAAAGATTCCTTGCTGGGCCTCTAATCTTCTCTGCCCTCTTGATGTAATATCTGAGTGCTCCTACCAGACACAGGCTTCTCTCCTCCTCCTCTGGACCTAAGATGACCATTTAGCTTTTAATAGTAAAGGAATGAGACCATGGATGTGAAGGATTCTCATTCTTTGCTAAGAAGCCCAGAGTAAGGGAACAGACAACGTCTCCCTGGGAAAACAAATTCTTCTGTCTACTGCGTGGAGCTCACTTACTCTCCTCACAGTGGCTCGAGCAACCAGAAAAATAGTCTTTTTTGCAAGATTCCTCAGTGAGGGTGAACACATGGGTTCGAAATAAGAATCCGACAGCCACTTGAGGACAATGTCTATGGACCAAGGACACACCTCCTCCTTATTAACCTTGGTTGTGTCGAAAGACCTATTAAATCTGAAAGATCCCGCTTGGATGAAATGTCTAACCCTCTGTGTCCGAAGATGGAGCCAAGCATAGCTCTATATCCTTTTATCGTTGAAGAAGAAAGGGCCCTGGTGGATCTCAAATAGAGAAAAAAGTCTGCCACTTGAGTTATAGTGGTTTTAGAAAAGAGATGTTATTCTTCTTACACCATAGTCTAAAGACTGCCCACTTTGCCTGGTAGACTTTGTTAGTAGAATGTCGTCTACATTTAGAAATAGCTTCTGATGCAGCCCTTGAAAAGCCCTTCGCTCACAAGAATGCAGACAGTTGAACCCTGTCAAGGCCAGAGTGGATGTGCCTTGATAAAACTTCCTGTAGTGGGGTTGTCTGAGTAGACTTGGAATTGCCTGAAGTCGTGGGAAGTCTACTAGTAGCTTGAATAGTTCTGGGAACCATTCTTTCCTCAGCCAAATGGGAGCTATCAATGTCATCTTAGTGCTCTGGTGCAACTGGAGCTTCTTCAGGACCTCCCTTACCATCCCGAATGGAGGGAAGGCATATATGTCCAGGCCGGACCAATTCTGCATCATCGAATCAGTCGCCTAGGCTTGACGATCTTGAAAGGGTGAGCAGAACAGGGGAAGGTGGTGGTTCCTGGGAGTTGCAAACAAATCTACCATCAGTTCTCCCCACAACTTCCACAGGTTGGAACACACCTGATGGTCCAGAGTCCACTCTGTAGGGAGTATTTGCTTGCATTGACTGAGCATGTCCGCTAAGGCATTGCACTTTCCTTGAATGAACCGTGTTAACAGCTGGGTCTGGTTCTGATCTGCCTAAAGCAGGAGACTTCTGGCTGTCTCACAAGGGGAGAATGAGGCTAATGCTCTTGCGTTGTCCACATGTACTGTTACTACTTTGTAGTGGACTTCCTTCGCAAAGTGTTGCAATCCCAAATGGATCGCTTTTAGTTCCTTCAGGTTGACGTGAAGACCTCTCTCCTGCTGGGACCATACTCCGGAAATTTCTTTTCCCCCACGGAGAGCTCCCCAACCTAGATCCGAAGCGTTGGAAAAGAAGTCTAGGTCGGGGTTCATTACGGATAGACTTTCCCTCCGATAGTCTGCTTGCGGAGTTCCACCAACATAGGCCCTCCTTTATCTCGTGTTATCAGGAATATGCACAAGTCTTGATTTATCTTTCAATCCCAACTGATTCTTAGAAAGAATTGTCCAGGCCTCATATGCAGCCTTCCCAACCTCACAAACTGTTCGATCGATGCCGGAGTGCCCAGGAAACTCATCCATAGGGTGGCTGAGCAAGTCTGTAGGGAAAGGAAAAGACTGTCTTTCTTCAGGCACACCTCTATTTTTTGGGGGATGGAGAAGCACAAAAATTCTGAAAATCGATCTTTATCCCCAAATAAGGGATTTTGACAAAGGAAAAATCTATTTCTGGGGGAAGACCTGTGTCACCCAGTGAAATTGGTTCCATTTAGCACATTTCTAGGTATAAGAATTGCTACATATACCAGAGAAAAAAGCTAACTAGAATGCCGGGGTTACCACCCCCGGTTTGCTCATCTATAATAGATGTCGATATACACTAAGGGTGAGCTGTTACCACTACCACAGGCCTTCGTCCAACAGACTTCTCTATTCTCAAAGTCCCAAATGGATGTGCTGCTACAAATCCACAACCAAGGATACTCACCCGCTCACCCACTAGGCGTCATCACGAGACCGCCACGTCATTCCAAAATTAGCACTTCTTGCGTGAACACGTTAAATTTGTGTGGTGATTGTGTTCCCTTTTTTGGCAGCTCATCATGTCTTCCACCGAGATTTTCTCACCATCTAAGTTGAGTACTAATTCTGGTTGGATTGTTGGTCTTAGAGGCAACATAATTTTGGTTTTACGCAGATTTTACTTATCGTTTTGCAGCGCTGCATCATATGCAGTGTGTGCTGTATGTTTGCCTCTCCCCGTTTTGATCTTCAATCACAACCTTTTTGATATTATATATTATTCTCCTAGTTTTAATATTTTCTCCATATAGTTTGGAGCTTGTGTGGAGAATTTGTTTTTGTGGAGAAATTACCGTGTTGCTGGTTGGGGTCGAGATCGTGTTTTTACCTATCCACTATCATGTAGGCAATGGGTCTCCCATTTTCTGACAATAGAATTTGGGTCCCTTTTATCGGTTTCTCTTCCCCTCCAGCGAACTGAATTTTTCTCTTTGGTGTAAAGTATTTATTCATGATGTTATAACACTGTTGAGAAGGAATCAGTTTGGATTTTTGAAGGTTCAACAGCAAACCTAGACCCCGTGTTAATAGCAAAGTCCTGTGAGTTTCTTGAGGAAGATCCAAATGTTTTATCTTCTTTGCTAAGGGACCAATCCAAAAAACTAAAGACCTCAAATAGTTTGAACAGGTTCTTCAGTAAATGGTCCACCTCCATGGCAGAGAACACAGTCTTTGTCGATGAGTCCAGAGAAGTCCACCTGGGAGGATGCAGCTACTCCCAAGGAGGGAGCTTCTCCAGTAGCATACAACCGATAGATACCTTCTAGCCGAGAGACAAGACAGCAGAATACTAAAACACGCTTTGCTTTGACGTCTTTTCTCTGAAAGCCAGTTATCCACTTCCCCCATAGCCTTCTTAGACGAGGATGATAAAATCACTTTCGGAAGTCTAGACGAATCACCAGGCAGGCCACTCATCATAAATGAGGAAGCCGGAGAAGAAGGAGCTGCTGGCGCGAAGAAATCTGGAAAATTGTCTAACAAATAATTCAGCAAAGCAACATAAGCCAACGGGGTGGATTCATGTCCTAAGTCCTCCTCTTCTGATGAGATCGGGGACAGCAAAGGATCTTTGGGCTCTACTGTAGAAGAAGAGGAGGTTGACTTCTTAAGAATACCCAAAATATTATCCAACTGCTTTTGAAGTGGTACCAAGGAAAGGTCCAAAAAGGGCGTTGTCGAATCCATATTCCCCTCTGATGAAGAAGGCAACAAAACAGGAACAAGTGCCGAACAATCCGGGTGCTCAAGCGAGGAAGAATGTATTGGCGCTGAAGGGATCTAGGGCGCCAAACGGTGTGTGGGCGCCACTGGGCACTCGGCCACCAATGGGCGCTCGGCTGCCAATGGGCGCTCTTAGTTCCCTGCTGGGCGCTCAGATGAGAAACGTGAATGATCGCAAGAAGAGCCTCACTTGGACGAAGAACTAGAGTGCTTGTGGGACACTGATGACGGTCTGGGAACTACGGGCTGTGAAAAACGTTCAGGACTGTCCCATTTGCTGTATGATGGTTCTGGACTACCAGATGGTTCCCTGAACCTCTTGCCGTACAACGGAGGGGACTGGTCCCTGAGCAATGCGTGTCTTTCCAATGGACGAGATTCGTCTGAGAATCTCCACTGGCGCCCGTGAGTAGGGCTAGAATCTCCCAAACTGGATGAGAGATAATGAACCCCAGACATGCCTTTCCAATGGCTGTCTTTTGTTGCAACTGAGGGGGGCTACTACCCATGGGCAGACCTCACCAACCTCCCTTGGGCCTCCAGTATGCCTCTTCCAGGGGATGGGGGAGTATGGCAGTGACCTTTGCCTAGGAGAGTCAGTGGGATGGGCAGCCACTGCCTCCACTAACACTTCACTTGAACACTTTTCAGTGAATTTGTCTATGAGGACACGCATTGATTCACCCAACTGTGCCACTGTGCTAGCAAAAATATCAAACTTCTTACCAAATTTCAATTTGAGGCTGGCGTAGCAATCTGGGTCGGGAGTGTGGGAACCAGGAGCAGAGATTGGTGGTACAGGAGGAGGGCTGGAAAAAAGGGTGATTACTTTACCAGGAGAGATAATAGGAATGTTAACATCACTAGATTCCTGAGTTATATCTTGAATTACTAACTTAACTTCAGCTCTAGAAGCCGCTTTCCTTTTACAATCTCTTTCTAACTTAGACAGGTGAGAAACTAAAGTTTTCCATTTCTTCTCATCCCATTCACAGCATTCCTCACGTCAAGTCAATTGAACATATTTGTCCTCTACATGCTTTAATCAAGTGAGTATTGCAGCCTCTGCTGCAATACCTAATACTCAATGCGCTAGAGTCTGACATAGCTACTAGCTACCAAGTCAAAATCAGTAAATTTCCTAGAAGAACAATAGCCAAAAATCAGGAAAAAACACTGTCAATTAATTCAAATACAAAAGCCGAAGGCTACCACAGCCGAAAATACATCACCAAAAGGTAAGAATCTCAAGATGAAAACCAAAATTGAGCTGCTTTCTTAACACCGTGTTGCAGTTAAGCCGGCAGAAACAAAAGTGAAGCTCTTGGCTGAGTTGTTCCTCTCTCTTACCCCAAAAATTGGGCGGGGTTAGTCACCTACATGAACAAAAGACTTTTGCTACTGTGATTTTCAAAATTGAAGCTGCCGTCGAGTTGGAAACTCTTAGCTAAGTAATTACTGGGTAAGTTACTTATATAAAAATATACTGTGTGTACTGTGCATCTAATGACTAAACACATTTTAGTGTTAAGTTACTTTTGATTTTGCTTTGGTTTTGGACACTATTGTTTACTGTCTTTCAAAAGGCAACAATTACTGGCATCACTTGTCAATGTGAGTCAGAGCAGAACACAAGTTCATCTGATATGTTGGAAATCAAGAACAATCCCACTCCTTACTCACTCACACACTTAGGTCCCAAACACCAGATCATCAGTCTAAGGCAGCGGTTTTCAACCTTTTCGTGCCCTGCCCATGGCCCATTTCTGGCATCCCTAAATATACTCGGCCCACTGCCCTTCAGAATTGTATAATGATGATAACAGAATTATTATAAAGCATTTTCAAAACACTTTATTGGTTTTAAATTTTCATTTATGGAATTATTTTTCAGATCACTTTATTAGTTATACATTTTCATTTATGAAAGAAAGCACTGGCCTGCATTTACTGTAAATGATTTTGCATTTTTAAAATATCATTTTGAAGATGTCCGTGGCATGGCCCCCCTCAGGACTGCCCATGGCCCACAGGCTGAAAACCACTGGTCTAAGGGGAAACTGGCATTATACAAAATAAGAGTAACCCTGAGACAGTTTATCCTAAATTACAATACTTAATTTCTTGTACTTTTATTTAAGCAGACTTTTTTTTTTAACATTATACTGTATACAGTACAATATACAATACTGTCAAGACCTTCTTAACCATATATCTTTAATAGTAATCCTCACCATTCAAATCTAAGTTAACTTAACTTAGCTCTATGAAATCTTTATGTTTTGCTGTTCACTTTAGGAATTCTTATTCAACTACTGTACTATGAATTTCTTTCTTGTATTCATAGGCTTTACATCATAAATCATACCCGTAGTCACAGACCTTTTAAAAGTCTACGAAGAACATTTCTTAATTTCTTATTAAACTGTACGTGGTAACCAGACAATCAAATATAGTATGCACATTTAACACACACACAAAGAAATGGGAGACAAACCATATATAAAAATTTCAGTCCCACGTTTTTAATTTGAATGTGGCTATTTCTTCTATAACACAATATAAAAACTTGTGTAAGCAAGAGAAAAAAAGAGAAGATAACTTTCCAGGTTATACAATGTCCAATAATAATTAGTGCCCAGATCCATGCACAATATCAAAATTAGTCAAGGCCAAATGTATTTTTTTTTATTCTTAAAACTTAATACAGTACTGTATTCTTTCAGTTGCAAGCACTATAGTTGGAAATTATGGAGAGGCTGTTAGTGTGTCTGACATTTTGAAAAGCACTTTTAACATTGCATTTTGGCCCAATTGCGAAGAACATGGCAGTTTTTACCTACTTTGATTTGTCATGAATTCATATTTTGATGGCCAACAATCCCAGATGCATTTTTGGTACAAGACGATGCACTCTAATACATTTTTTGCATGTTTAGTTCCTATGAAAAGTTAATGGCTCTATCTAAATCACATCTTTTCTACTGATTCCTTTCTTCATACATATTTCCAAATAATCTTGAAATTTCCACTATAAAGTGATCTCATTACTCTAAAATATCAGCAGCTATGAAGTGATTTCGAAGTACTAAAAAGACTTACTGATGAATAATTTGTAAATATGCCCACATCTTTTTATTCAAATTCCTGGTATCTTAGCTGAGTTTTATTTGACAAAAGTACAAGTACTGATGACAGCATAAGTGACTGACACAAGTATAGTCTCCAGCCTCCTGACAAACAAACACTCCCTAAAGAGAAACTCTGAAGAGTTCTGAACAAAATTTCTTGAGATGTCCAACACTTTCCACACTAAAATATCATCATTAAGTACACATTCAATTGCATGGATCTCCAACTGACTACACTACACCAGTGTGATTACTGTTACTGTTACCATTACATAAACAGTTTGACATGACTACTGTGCTTATTTAAAAAAACTGAGAAATGAATAAATAAAATTACTGTACCTGGTTGCAATTCCAGAAATATTTCATTATTTTCCTCTGATACTCCTTCCATGTGATATTCATTAAAAAATGTCCTTGATCTAATTCTGCCCACAAACCTGGAGAGTTCCCAGCAGATACACCAGCTTCATTGATGATAAAATAAATACGATCTTTTGTAATGCGCATGACACAATTTTTAGACATCCTTGCTATGGTGTTTACAATATCTGGAAGAAAAACATAAGTTCAGCTATAGTTTTACAAATAAGCTAAATATAACAAATTTTTAATAATATAGGAATATCTTTCAGCCCAAACTGGAAACAGTCAAAAACATGCTAACAAGGTGGTTATCCAGGCGGTTAACAAGTGTAGATAATGGTTGAGTGTTGGGTGCTCCCTCACTCACCAACCGCCACGTTCACTTCTCCTTCGGTTGGAGGGACTGAGAAGGGTGGCAGAAATGGGATTAGTATACAAAAGGCTCTGGTTAGTAGACCTATGAAAAAGAGTGTATGTATCACTCAAAATCAAGTTCCTAGAGGAATACATGTCATCACCTTTTATAAAGGAAACTTACTCCTTAGGTGGGAGGTCAGTCCCCTTCAACTAACTGGACTAAGAACCATCACAGAATTGCCATGATCCCTGTTGCCTTGCACGAAGGGGATTATTATTATTATTAAAATAAATTTTCCAGACCACTGAGCTGAATATCAGCTCTCACTGGCCTGTAACAAAGGAATGGAATGGAATATTAGCACTGGGACCAAAGAGTTCACTGAGTGCTTTGGAGAATGGGAAAAAAAAAAAAAATTATATATTATATATATATATATATATATATATATATATATATATATATATATATATATATGAAATTATAATTCTCCATATATATATATATTAAACGATTTGTAGCTATGATTATATATATATATATATATATATATATATATATATATATATATATATATATATATATATATTGCTACAATTCTGCTTTAGATACTCACTGGATTCTGGGCTGCAACGGATGATCACAGGGAGTTCTTTACATTACCAAGAAAAACTACTATATTTTAACTAAAAACCTGACTAAATGAGACTAGTTAAGGCAGATCCGTGGATGAATAAATCAAGGGGAAAATGCTGGCTTAGGGCCTTCTTCATGTAAGGGAAAGATTATACAAAGTTAAGGGGTTCTTTTAATTTATTATATTTACATAACAAACAGACCAGAAGAATGAAGGATTATGGGCAGGTAATGATATGGTTCTGCTAAATAAATGAATCCTACACAGGAGATATATTCTACATCGATGATGGCTTCATAACAGGAACATCACAGAGGGGTAGACTAAGGGGTGGCATAAGGCCACTGCACGTGGGATAGAGCCGAGATTTGGTTCCACAGCCAAGCCGATCTGTAACGAGATGCAAGACAGTTACATGCAAAAGCAATGACATGCTCAAAGGGAACTGAGGGAATGCACAGATGGTACCAAACAACTCAGTTCAAAAGAGAAATAACAGAATTGTGACTGACTAAAGAAACCTTATTCTGATACATTACCTTCCTCAGGATGACGGTGTCCTTGTCCAAGGGAGTCAGTGGAGGAAGGAGGAAAATAAAGAGATGCCACTTACAAAGGTGTACTGGCTGAGCCTTGAGGTCAGACACGTGGAGGGAGTACAAGGGACAGGCAAGAGTGATGGACAGCAAGTGTCCCCGGTGGAGTTCTGAGCACTTCTCTCTCCAACTCCTGTGTTGTGGCCCATATATATAACATCGGGGGATTACACCTGGGCATCATTGTGGATGGCGCTGAAGTCAATGCCCGCCATGTTTCCTATAGGGTCATGCATGTGGGGTCCTTCCCGGGTGTATGGCGGCAGGCATATGTTCTGGAACTAGGGGCTGAGCACTTCCTCTTTTTTTGCCAGTTGTCTGCCACCAGCAAGGATTTGCATCTTCCAAGGCTGCACCTAGAAATAAGGATCTTATGCAGTCATTCTGAACAGAGGAGGTATTAAAGTCTTAGCCATATAAGGAACAAGGGAGAGAATTGGTGAAGGGGCAAATGAAACCCACAGTTCTTTTAATTAAAAATAAGTAAAGTGAGTTTTATTCTTATAATATTTCTCACATTATTATCATTGAAAGCCAGTGAGGTTGCTTGGAAAGAAGGTTCCTTTGTTGCAATATGTATATATACATAGTCAACTCCTATTACGACGGACTAATTGGGGGGGCAGGGTGTCCATCTTAGCCGATAGTCCGGTTTAACCAGAGCTATCTATATATATATATATATATACCAATAAATACCTATAAATATACTGTATTTCATTATTTTTATAAAGAGTACGGATAATAAACCAATGTGGAAACGTTTGGATTAAAGCTCATGGTAAAATATGAAAAATGAAGAATAAAACATGATAAAAAGATAGAATTCAGCTACATATGTACTAAATTTAGTATTTTTGCTGAAGATTTATTATGACAATTCATTTTATTATAATTTCATTGATTCTCATCCTTGTTGTTTTTTTCAGCCTGATGATGAGGTCATGCTTGAGGATCCAGGACTGGCAAACAAAACAGATGAAGATGGTAATTCTTCGATGTGGCGAACAGGTCCACTGTCGGCCTACCCCACAACTTCCAGAGGCTGTCGCAGACACTCGAGTTCAGGGTCCACTCTGTTGGGAGGAATTGACCTGTGACTTAACCCGTCTGCCAAGACGCCCATCTTTCCCTGGATGAATCTGGTGGTAGGTCTGACCTGATTTTGGTCTACCCAAATGAGCAGCTCCTTCACTGCCTGACAAAGGGAAAACGAGTGGGTTCTGCCCTGATTCCTGATATAGGGGAGAGCCATGGTGTTGTCAGAATGTAACACCACGGTTCTGTTCGTTAATGCTGTCACAAAATGCTTCAGGCCGAGATGAATGGCAGACAACCCCTTGGCGTTTACGTGTAGCTTCCTTTGCTCCGGAGACCAAGTGCCGGAAGCTTCCAGAGTGTCCAGTAGGGTTCCCTAACCCTGGTCTGAGGCGTCTGCATAAAAGGAGAGGCCAGGGCTCAGCAATTGCAGAGACTTTCCCTCTAAAAGTCATTCTCTGGATGTCCACCACCGGAGGTCCTCCTTTATCTCTTTCATAATTGGGAACGTCACTGTGTCCGGTTGCTTTCTTCTGTTTCAGCTTGCTTGTACAAAGAACTGAAGGGGCCTCATATGAAGTTTTCCTAACTTCACAAACTGTTCTATGGATGAGAGGGTTCCCAGCAGACTCATCCATTAATTCACTGAACAAACTGGAAGCAAAAGAAGGTCCTGTGCTGACTGAAGGCAGGACTCTATCCTCTTTTGGGAGGGAAAAGCCCGAAAACTCAGAATTGATCCTCATCCCTAAATAGAGAATCTTCTGAGTTGGGGCTAGTTGAGACTCTCTTGATTTATTAAAAGTCCAAGTTCCTTGGCAAGACGAAGGGTAGTCTGCAGATCCTTGTGCATTGCTCCTGTGACTGAGAGCAGAGGAGCCAGTCGTCAAGGTATAGACTTATGTTGATACCTAAGAAATGAAACCATCTAGCAGCAAGGGGATATAGGATTCACGTGAATACCTGTGGGTAGTGGAGAGACCAAAGCATAGAGCCCGACACTGGGAGACTGCTCCTGAAGCCAATCTCAGGTACTTCCTGTACTGGAATGTGGAAATATGTGTCCTGCATATCGAGTGTTATCATCCAGTCGCCCTGCTGGATGGAGATAACTTGGAGATAACACTGACTGATTTGTCTCCATTTTGAACTTTGTCTTCTGTATGTAGAAGTTCAAAGTGCTTATATTGAGGATAGGTCTCCATCCCCCAGATGACTTGGGGACCACCAACAAGCGGATGTAGAATCCTCTTGAAGTCCAGTCCTCCACTACCTCTTTGGCCCTTTTCCTTAGGAGGGATGACAGTTCCTCCATGAGAGCTACGAACTTCTCAGAGCCCTCCCAGTACGCCGTCAATGCGATCAGTGAATTCATGAGAGGATGGTATTCTAGGAACAGGACTGAGCAGCCCTCTTTGAGAACCTTGACTGTCCAAGTCTCCGCTCCTCTGGCACTCCACCTCTTCCAGAAAAGGAAGAGCCTGACTCCCACGGGCGCATGAAGGATAGAGTCACCTTTTGGAAGAGGTCTTGGCTGAAGTCCTCTTGATCGACTTAAAGGAGAAGCACACCTTGGAGAGGGATCTCAAGAAACCCTGTCTGCCTCCCAAAAGGATGCTGCTGTAGAGGAGCGACAGATTTGACTGAAAAGGCAGAAGGATCCTTGGGGCGCTTCAATGATTGTGCAAGCAGATCTTGTGTCAATTTTTTCCACAAATCAGTGGCAATCTCCTTAACTGCTGATTGAGGGAACAAATACTGCTTGTCCAAGGGAGAGTACAAAAGCGCAGACTTCTGGACAGATGTCACTCCTTTCAGGGTGGAGGAGCACCACAACTCCCTCTTCTTCAAAACTCCAGTGGCGAAAAGACCCGCTACTTCAGAGGAGCCATCCCTCACTGCCTTATCCACCCAGGATAACATGCCCAGCCAATCTGCTGACAAGTCGGTCGCTACAACGCTGTGATCTTCTATTTTCCTAGCAAGCGCTCCTATCGACCAGTCCAGCAAGCTAAACACTTCCAGTACTTTAAACAAGTGCTTCACAAGATGGTCAAACTCTGATGAAGAGAAGAAAACCTTAGCCGAGGAGAATGCCGAATGTTGAGCTGAGTCAATCAAACTTGAGAAGTCACCTTGGGAAGAGGCAGCACCTCCCAAGGATGGAGCTTTTCCAGTCGAGTAGGAGAGATGCCTCCTGTGCGTCAGTCTTGCAGGGGGAAAGGCAAAAGCGGCCTTGCCTTGCTCCCTCTCAACGGACAACCAATCCTCTATCTCCTTGAGCACCTTTCTTGCAGACAACAAGTGAGCCATCTGAGGTAGGAGCGGACTAGAATCCATTTGGTTTCTCATCAGAAACGTGGAAGCTGGTGACACTGGAGCAGCTGGCTGGAAGTGAGAGGAGAAGGTTGCCAGAAAATACCTCATCAGGGAAGCATATGCTGTAGGAGGAGGGTCTTGAACTACTACTTCCTCTGCTGAAGAAACAGGAGACAACATAAGGTCTTCAGAAGGCTTATGCGAAGAGGGAGCCTTAGGAAGTAGGCCCAGTATATCTAACTGCTTCTTAATATGAGCAAAAGAAGGATCTTTAGGCACGAAAGCAGGTGAAGAAGAAGTAGGAGGGCATTCTGTCGACGTAGGGCGGTCAGCTGGGTCCGAGCGCTTAGAAGCTGGTGCCAAGCTGGGTCAAGGTGGGCACTCTGAAGTCCGAGATGGGCGCTCAAAGACTGGGAAGCACTCTGACAAACAATCTGGCTGCTCATGTGGGCACCCAGAAGAAGACGAGCATTTCTTAGAAAGGTGTTTAGGAGCTGAGTACTTCTGCATGAGAATGCTCGGGAGAATGGCGAACAGGGGTTTGCCATGTACTACAACCTGGTTGCAGGCTAACAGAACGGTCTCTAGCACGCTTCAGTGAAAAGGGAGAGGATTCTTTACCATGACGTCTCTTCAAGGGGCGAGATTCTCCCAGGAAGCACCAAAAATGCCTCTTATTCACACTGGAGTCACTATCAGAGTTAGATGATAACTTGTGGGTGCTCACTGTGATACCTTTCCTATGGCTGTCAGAACCACAAAACACTGAATTGGATGAGGGGGTGACTGCCAGTGGGCAAACCCTGCTAACCTCCTTTGGACCTCCAGTATGTCTACTCCCAGAATCAGGTGTGACAGTGACCTTCGTCTGAGAGCGTCAGCAGGACGGATAACCACTTCTTCCACTGGCACTTGTTTAATACTTTGCCCTTCATCCATAACGACCTTAAGCGATTCACACAACTCTGACACAGTATTAACTACTAGATCGAATATACGATCAAACTTACTCTCAGGTTCAGAAGCATGGGAGCCAAGAATAGTGGATGGAGAATTATTAGGAGGACTAAGGACGGGGGATAAATCAAGGGCAGGAGAAGAAGGAATGTTACGGCCAGTGAGCTGAATGTTAGTGACAGGTTCTACACTCTGAGCTCTACTTTCAGCTCTAACGGCCGCCTTCCTCAGCCTATCTATCTAATTTACCCAAATGAAACCTCATCCCACCCAACATATTCAGCACAAGTGAGACCTATTGAACATTCTTGTCCTCTATATTTTGCACAGATCGTATGACTATCGTAGGTTACTTTGGTCATTCAGGTCTTGCAACCCTCCCTACAATATCTAATACTTGATGAACTGGAATCAGACATCACAAAAAAGAAAGTGCAGAAAAATCACTGGGTTAAGCTCAAAATCTGCTAAATCAATCAGTACTTCACCAAATCCTTGGGAAAAGTGAAGAAAAATCCTAAAATTCAACCCCCAAAACATTCGATGTTTGATGTCAAAGCCGGCAGAAAGAGAAATAACTATCACTGTTACACTACACCTATTGTTCCCCGATAGAGGGCGGGGTCGTTACCTACACTTTACAGTAAACAAATGAATCGCTACCGCGAACTTCAAAATTTTTAACTGCCGTGCGAGTAGAAAGTATAGCTATGTAATTACAATGGAACCCTGGTCCTCGACTGTACCAGAACTCGACATAATCGGATTTCGACCCCAAATTTCGAGTAACTTTTGTGTCGGAGCTTGAACAACAAACTGGAATCCGACCCAATGAATCATAGGACGTTTGTAAACAAAAGTATTTAGGTCAGCCACCGCTAGTTGGCGTTGTTGGTGGCGTTCTTCCCATGCGTATTTAAAAGCATTTAAAGCTCCACTCACGCTGCTGCTGTTGTTTTGAGAAGTACACGCTTGTACAGGTACTGCATCAGTTTTTTTGCTTTTCTGCACTGCATTTTTATTAAATCATGGGTCCCAAGATAGCCAATGCTGACAAGCAGAAGAGAAAACAGTAAGAACCACAACAGAACTTAAGAAGGAGATTATTGAGAAGTATGAAAGCGGCATTCGTGTGACTGATTTAGCATCACAGTTTAAGCTACCCAGGTCAACCACAGGCACATTTTTGAAAAATAAAGAGGCTATGAAAAGCGCTAGTGTTGCTAAGGAAGTTATGAGTTTGACTAAACAGAGGCCTCCCATAATAAATGAAAAACAGACTGCTGGTGATAGCATTCAGAGGCTATGATTTGCGCAAAGGCTAAAAGTTTGCATGCTGATCTTATGAAAAACAGAGCTGGATCTAGTAGTACCGAGCATGAGTTTATAGCCAGTAGGGGATGGTTCGATAGATTTAAGAAAAGAAGTGGCATCCACAGTGTTGTAAGGCATGGGGAGGCACCAAGTGCTGATAAAAAGCTGCAGAAAAGTATGTAAAAGATTTTCAACAGTTCATGAACGAAAATGGTTATATATTGAACCAGATCTTCAACTGTGATGAGACAGGCCTCTTTTGGAAGAAAATGCCAAAGAGGACCTACATTACTAAAGAGGAGAAGAAATTGCCTGGTCACAAACCAATGAAAGACAGGCTAACTTTGCTGTCATGCGCGAACGCTAGTGGAGATTTGAAAATAAAGCGTCTGTTAGTCTACCACTCGGAAACCCCTACAATTTTTAAGAAACATAACACGCTTAAGAGTAAATTAAATGTGATCTGGAAGTCGAATGCTAAAGCTTGGGTAACAAGGCAAATTTTTAGAGAGTGGATTTCTGAAGTGTGTGCACCCACTATAAAAAAATACCTTCAGGAAAAAGATTTGCCCCTCAAGGCACTTCTTGTCTTGGATAATGCCCCTATCCACCCCACAAACATGGAATATGAGTTGGCAGACGAGTTTAGCTGGCTAAAAGTCAAGTTTTTGCCACCCAGAACTACCTCACTAATCCAGCCTATGGACCAGCAGATCATTGCTAATTTCAAAAAGCTGTACACCAAGGTGCTTTTCCAAAGGTGTTTTGAAGTTACCAGCGAAACCAGCCTAACTTTGACCAAATTCGGGAAGGAACATTTACACATCCTTAGTTGTGTCAGGCTGATAAACAAAGCATGGGCAGATGTTTCTAAGAGGACTCTAAGAGCAGCTTGGAGAAACCTTGGGCCTGATGGGGCTCTCTTAGGGACTTTTAAGGTTTTGATGCCCCTAGTCAGCTTGCAGATGACCCTGAAGCTGATCCCCTTCCTCTGCCTGATCCAGATGTTGAGGAAATTGTTTCTGTGGCCAAGTCAATGGGCTTGGAGGTGAGTTCTGATGACATTGAGGAGCTGGTGGCAGAACACAACACTGAGCTGACAACAGAGGAACTCCAGGGACTTCACGAGAAGCAGCAGAAGATTTTGGCTGAGGAGGTGTCTGGAGAGGAGGAGAGCAAGAAGGAGTCAGCTTCCAAAGAAATCAAGATGCTTCTGCACTGGGAGAAATTCCAAGAGTTCTTTGAGAAGCATCACCAAGACAAGGAACTTGTAAGAGCCCCAAGAACACGGAACTAATGTAATCTGGGCTCGACAGGACAAAACAGGATTAGCTTTTCTTTCTCTACAGGAACGCGATTTCAACCATACAATATTTCCATCTGTTTCTCCCTAAGCATTGTTGTCTTAACATGTACAATCACCACTACTTGCATTGCCATGCAAAAATCAGCTACTCAGAAACACTGTAAAACAGCAGACATTTCACATTTATTATGCTATTGCATTGTATCCATTAATGTGTCTTGAATCTCATGCAATTGGCCATTTTTTCTGAAAAACTGATGTATGTTTCATCACCGCCATGTCTCTTGAGTCATCTGTTTGTGAAAAACAGATGACAAATTACCGAGAAAAACATCTTCCAAGATTCTGATTTATCTCAGTAAGCAACCAATAAACCAGTTAACACCCAGCCATTTTATAAACCAAGGATGACGACCCACGCCTGATAGACCCTTCGCCGCCTCGCTGTTTCCCGCCGTTCCAGTTCAGTATTAGTCCGACCCTCCGAGATGACCCACTCCACCACCGGAGCCCTGGATACCTCCTCCAGGAAACCTGAAGCCGCCCCATACTCGTCCATCTGACCAACAGACCAGCCACATCCTCATCAATGTTAAGGATCATGCCCTCGGCCCCACCGAAGGATCATCCGGCGTCACCCTTCAACCAGCTCCCGTCCTCCTCGAGTTGCTGGCCGGTAAAAACTTTTTTGATGTTTATAAATGACCAGTCGCCCGGCGAGAAACAATCAGACAGTGGGGAATAATAAAGCCCCGACGCTGTCTCTTCCAAACACGTGTGTGTTAGTTAGATCGCAATGAAAAACAGAGCGTCTCGGTCATAAATATATTTCCGAGTTTCTCCCTAAGCATTGTTGTCTAACAGTATTATCATTTTTGTGTTTAATCCACTTCTGTATCAAACTGTGTGTATGTTAAGACTGTCTCTCCATTTCACATTTATTATGCTATTGCATTGTATCCATTAATGTCTTGAATCTCATGCAATTGGCCATATGTAGAATTTCTGACCCTTCCACTGATGTATGTTTCATCACCGTATGTTAATCATGTCTCTTGATATCGCCATCTGTTTGTCTGCCGACAAACACAGATGTCTGAACCTTTTATGTCCGCTTTACCTGTCTGTGTGTAGACGCTACAATATATTCTTCCAAGATTCTGACATTTATCTCAGTAAGGAACAACCAATAAACCAGTTAACACCCAGCCATTATGTCGCTCATTCCCAGTCCTTACAAACTAATTAACTGGGCTATTGATTAGGTTGACAACAGTTCAGTTAACATCTACAAAAAACAGCTAAAGAAACACCAACAGCAGACAACACTGTACTAGTTTTTTTCTAAAAAAGAAAGCCAGCCCAGTCCCAGTGAAAAAAGACAAAGGAGAAAAAACTCCTGAAGAGCAGCAACCAGATTTTATGGAAGGAGATTCCCCTTCCAAACAATGGCGCTCTCTCCATACTTCCCCTCCATGTCCATCTCCACAGATCCACATCCTCATCAATGTTAAGGTATGGGCCCTACTATAGTTGTTAAAAACTTTTTTGATGTTTATAAATGACCTAGAGATACAATGAATAATAAATTCATGCAAGTTAGAGCAATGAAAGAGGTCATAAATATTGAGTTATACTAACAGTATTATCATTTTGTGTTTAATCCACAGGTTACTGTACAGTACAGGCAGTCCCGGTTTTATGATTTTTGACGATTTTCAAATATATTCATCAGAAATTATTTCGATTTTCCGGCTCCGACAGAAGAAATTCGACGATTAATCATAATTTGAAGGTTTTTTTATGTAAAACTCAATAATAATGCAGTTTACATCGTTTTCAATGCACCCAGAGCATTAAAGTAAGGTTTTCTTATGATTTTTGACGATTTTCGACGATTTTCCGGCTTACATTTTTCGAACGACGGGGAACGGAACCCCGTCGTAAACCGGGGACCGCCTGTACTACACTTCATTGAATGAATTTCCTGGAGACGTTCAGTGTGTGCTACATATTCATGAGTGTCAAGGTATGGGCCATGCTGTAGTTGTTAAAAACTTTTTAATGTTTAAAAATGACCTAGAGATGTTTGTAAGTTTAAGGATTTTGTGTATTATTACAGCTCATACCAGTAAATAATATTTCTACATTTCATTTTGTGTTTAATCCACAGATTACTGTACAGTAAACACTTCACTGAATGAAGTTCCTGGATAAGTTCAATGCATGTTGTATGAGGAGCAACTGTAATTATTCATCAACATCAAGGTATAGGTCAAGCTGTACTGGTTGTGAAAAAGTTTTTAATGTGTTTATAAATGACTTAGAAATGCTTGTAAGGTTAAGGATTTTTGTGTAGATTACAGCTCATAACAGAAGTACAGTAATTAATATTTCTACATTTGATTTTGTGTTTATTCCACAGGTTTACCCTTCATAGAATGAAGGTCCTGTGTACAGTACATACTGTACAGTAATTTCAATTTAGGTGTAGTACTGTAGTAGCAATGTGTACAGTGTAATTTCAATTTAGGTGCAGTAGTAGCAACATGTATGTATTTACAGTACTGTACAGTATTAATGTCTTTATATGATTGTGCTAGTATTAAGGATTCCTTGTCTTCATGTCTAAAAAAATTAACATTCCCTACCTTTTGTGTACAGTAGCCTAGTTTATGTTATTTCATACCAACTACTGTAGTATAATAAAATGAAAAATGAGTTAATTTCAGGTTTTCTTATTTATCCCTTTTGATGTTCATTTACTAGTCAATATTATATATTTTGTGTTGTCTATGTAGGGTACTTCCTCTCTCCCTCAAAACTCCATTTTTTACCCCTTTAATATTGCATAGTACCAGGTACACGAAGGTGGTAGGCATCTTAAGATTTTGTGTTGTCGATGTAGGAGACTTCCTCTCCCCCTCAAAACTCCATTTTTTTTACCCCTTTAATGTTGCATAGTACCGGGTACACGGAGATGGTAGCCTCTTTGGTTTTGTGTTGTCTATGCAGGGTTACTTCCTCTCTCCCTCAAAACTCCATTTTTTTTACCCCTTTAATAATGCATAGTACTGGGTACATGAAGGTGTTAGGCCTCTTAAGATTTCGGTATGAAAGATGTAGAGCAAAACAAACAGCACTGGAGGTTGTCCACTACTGCCAGGTGTATGAAGCAAAACATTGCTGGCTATCAAGATTCAGACATTTGGATATTACATAACTGTGTACAGCACAGTATACACCATGCACACATATAGTCTCTCTCAAATGATGATAAAAATTTAGTACTGTACATACAGTACATACTGTTAATGTGGAAACAATTGTAATTGTAAGAAGGTTCTTTTAGGTCTACTGTAATATAAAAATGATAACCATAATTATATTTGCCATCATAAAAGACACACCCTATTTTACAAGGATTTTTATGGAAAAAACATGTTAGGGTATCATAACATTTATTGACATGTTTTACAGTGATTTTGCATACTATTCCAGTAGACTCGGTATGAAATTTACCATAAATTAATACTGAATAAACATTTATATATGTAATTAGTACTGCAATAGGCCATCAGGATGGCGCTGCTGTTTGTTCACATCCGCTCATGCCACAAGCTTCCTAGTGCCAATGTAACTTAAGCAATTTTTCTCAAGTTTATGATAACAAACATAATTCAGCTTATTTTTAATATTTTATTAATTTAAAATAATCATTTGTTTTTCAATGTTGTTATTATAACAACAGTTTTTGAGTCTACCTGTTACAGTACATTCTGGTAGTGCCTATAGGCTACCTAGGCGCCTATGCTGTTTGTTCACATTGGTCCCAGTTTTTTTATACAGTATGCATTTAAAAATGACAAAAGGGCGTCTAATATGGTAAATTATTTAACCTGAACTTATTTAATTGTAATTTATGTGTAATGTTTGTGTATAAAAAGTAAGGTCAAATGACCAGTGGTCAAGAACGGATTAATCCATTTTCAGTTCTTTCTTATGGGAAAAATTTATTCGGATTTCGACTAAACTGCATCTCGACACTTCTTCTGGAACAGATTAGCGTCGAGGACCGGGGCTCTACTGTACTTGGTAAATTACATATAAGAAAGTGAGAATTAGCATTAACGCAAAATATTAGACAATTTTGTTATTGAAACTTATAAAATTCCATTTTTAACATTGATAAGTAATTTGAAGTTACCATGAGGGTAAATTGGGTTGGCCTAACTTCTTGTTTATGAAACAGACATGATCGTAGTTCCCAATTGTGCTTGACTTACAAGCCTTGGTTTTTACTAAAGGCTAGTATTTCCTTTGTAGTATTTTATAATCGAACAAAATGGTTTTGTGATATCGATAGTTCCCCAGTTATCCTTAATATCGGGGTTCTTTCCAATGTTAAAGGAATACATTCATGTGGATCTACTTCCAACAGCTATTACTGAGCCAGTAGTGACATCACAGGTGTTGAGAAATTTGTCATGACATTTGTACTTTTCCCATGGGAATACTAAAGTACTTTTTTGTAATGGTGAGCTTTGCCAAACATTTTAAAATCTTAGAGATACTGATTTTATATATTTTTGGTACAACAATTCAAATAATTATTGATTTTATTTATGCACCAACTAACGTAGCCTATAGGCTACACAATCTTTACCTGGTGCTTGGGAATAGACTAGGCTAGGTAATCACAGGTTATGAAATGTGTAGAAATATGCAGCATGGATATCCATTTAGGTCTTAATTGACTTGAGAAGCATTTGAGTAAATCCTTTAAGGCACCATTATTGTAGTAACTGTGAATTAATATTTTAATACATTTCTACTATTTTATATTTCCTTACATCATACTATGGGCATGTACTTGCAGCCATGTAGGCCTGGGGTAATTTGAAGTGTTTGCGGCCTATACAGTGATATATGACCTACACATTACCTGTGCTACAGCAAATTGCTGTCTGCTTTTTGCCAGTGGGAATGCTTCATAACTACCTGCCATGAGCCAGCCCCTGAAGGAATAAAGGAGAATTTGGTTGCTAGATGGACATGTGTGAAATAGCCTATGCCATTGTTTACTCCTACATTATGTTTGAAGTGTTATAAAGAAGGACTTTTGATATTTATTACATGTTTACATTTTTCTGCATAACAGTGCAGAGGAAATGTGTTCTTTTGGTTGAAAGAGATGTGTAATTTTGGGCCTCTTAGTTATTAAGAGTGAGCCTAAGCATTTCAATTTATGGATCTTTCAAATCTTCTTTTTTTTGGTTTTTGTAAAAAGAGCATTATAAGAATGTGTAGCTGTTAGGAGAAGAGACCGTAATTTAGATTAAGATTTCTTGAGTATTAAGATACTTATGTTAAGGTACAGTATTTAGGTGAAGGAAGATCTGATAGCCACTAAAATTTAAACAAAAGGAAACAACTGGAGTAATGAATTGTTATGTGTATGTTCTTAGGGTTAAATTAGTTCATGGTTAGGTAGGCTGGTACTGTCAAAACATTTGAGTGAATAACTCACCTGAGAGAAGCGTACATACTTTTTATTATAGTGTTTTTTCAAATAAAATGGTTGAGTAAAGCTTGTTTTTGTCAGTTATCCTTTTGCATTCTGTTGATTGCTAAAGCAGTCTTTGATTGACCATGGAAGAACTGAAAGAGCAGGATACACCAATACTAGCAGTAAACCTGTCCCAAAGATTGGACATACAATTAGCCATCACGTCTGTGCAACCCCACATCAAGTGGGTCGCTCTAACCTCTCCCTGTGTGGTTCCGAGAAGTCTCAAGTGATGGGGGAACAACTGTGCACTAGGCCAAGCGAGTTGAGCAGCCTAAACTTGATGTAAGCCTGAACGCTCGCTGAAAGACCTAAGAAAAGCCTATTACCACCAACGAACTTGGCGCCCTACCCTCCCCAAGGGGGAGAGTGCATGCAAGAAGCAATTCAGCAAATGAATTAAGACTCAATGAATGAATTCTGAGAATGAATTTAGACTCAGTGAATAAATTCTGTGAATAAAATCCTACCACATCCCCTAAGTTCGATATGCCTATTTGGCTTCCTGAACACCTATCCAGGCTTCTAACACAAGGTTTAGACTCCACCTTATACTGTAGATGCTAGCTGCATAGGGAAAGAAACCAGGGTCGAGGAAGAGGTAGACAACAAAGTAGAAAAACAGCACTACCAGCCTCCTACTCTTCCCTCTGCTGTCGTTAGTCACCTTGGCACCACAGGGCTGGTCAAGTTCGGAACTGAAGGCTAAGTCGTACCCATCAGAGGAATTCTCCACAAGAGACTGCTGCACACAGAAAATCCCTTCCAAAGTGGTATTTGTTAAGGATGAGACTACCAGTGACTACCACAAAAAAAATTATAGCATAAAGGCCTTCCTATGCTAGGCTGAACAAGAAGCATGTGGCAGAAGGACCGCTTCACCCATAGTAGGCCAACACCCATGGGAACTTACAAATGACTAAATCATACGGACCTGAAATAAAAATATTATTAGTAATCAGTCAGGAAATGACACAGCTACTAGATAACACCTTCCAGAAGCTGCTATGTTTCCCGGGAAATCCCAGATAACTTCCTAGCAAGAAATTTTTGTGGAGGCTGGAATTCCTTGCATAATAAAATATCTAGAAAGATAATGTCAGTACCTGAGACATATACAAAGATGGCTATGTCTTGGTAAAATCAGCATTAGGTTTTTCATCATGTAGGAATAAAGCACAAAAAGCAATGTTCATACAACAGAAAAAAAGGGAGAGAATGGCAGTGAGAAACTACTCAGCCAAAACTTTTAAGTTCTTAGCTGGCAGTCAGTACAAGAGCTGTGTAGCACGCCTGCTTTGTACTTCAGCTGAAAGAAAAGTGAAGGCAATGGTTGATGAGCAAGGGATGCTCCCTCACTCACCCCCTATCTCCACCTGTTAACCAATTGGTTACCATCTTGTTACCAAGTTTTTGACTGGTTCCAGCTTGTGCTAAAAGATACTCCTTTATGAAGTGATGGTTTGTATTCCCACGGGAACAAACAAGCAATTACTCTAACATCCCCGTGATACTTCTGCAAGTTCTGATTATCACAAAGGTAAGGTTTATTGAAGGTTCTTCAACTGTCATCAGGCACTAGGTAGGATAAGCAAGGACCTAGTAACCTGCACTAGGTAGGCTAAGCAAGGACCTACTAACCTATGCTATGTCACTGTGGGTTCTAAAGGACCACAGGCCCCTCCCAGCCAGATGCAGACCCGGTACCCTACATTTGGTTAGGTTGCAACCCTATTATTTATTCTAATCTAAAGTGCTGTGAAGTAGATATGGAAAAGCTGCCCCCCCTAACACCACCAGGTAAGGACATGGTGCCATAAGTTAGGTTAGGTGTGGGGCTAGCGTGGGTTGAAAACCTTCAGCCATAGGTTTGACTAGGTTGGATACACTCTTGCACATAAAACTTTTATGCTCTTCCCACAAAAAAACCCAGCGTTCCCACTGTGGTCCCCCATAATTGCAGAACATAGGTAGGCAGTCTATCTCTAAAACTATTCATTTGCTAATTTAAAGAACATCAGAGACACTCAAAATTAATATTTTTAATTCTGAAATGCTATTAGTCTAGGTTATTTTTAAATTGAAACTTTACTGTTCCCATTACGCAATTATTAGAACAGGGACTTGGGTATGTGCTGTGTGAAATGGATTAATCAAGCATTTCCAACACTAATTAATGGCTAATACATCAACATCACATCAAACCCTATCAGATTAACTAAATAACCTACTACAGGTTCAAAAGAAACCTTTATTATCTGCACTTACGTGTCTGGAGAGACATGGCTTTACTGTACTGTCACTGCTGGCAGGTAGTCAGACCCCAGACACTTAAGGATTTATAGATGTCAGTCAAGCTATAGCCTATACCCTAGGCTTGGTTGTGTAACATCAATACTTAGTCTGGTTCAGTGCTCCCCACTGTAGTTCATACAAGTTACTGGATTAACATCTAATAGCCTAGTCTAATCGGTAAAACTGAAAACTACTACCATGCCCCTTTCATTTGGTAAATACCAGTTTACATGCAAAATGGGAGACGTATTCAGTACCAGCACCCGTGGGATGAACATAAAAATATAAACAGCCTAAAAGATGGTAAACATCAGAAACATAAACACACACAATACCATAAATAAAAGGCGGTAAATACAGAAACCTAAACGGTAAAACTTTACTTTGATTGCGCGGCCTGATTCCCGCCAGTCCTCGACCAGGACAGGATCCTCAAACATAAATAGACATATTTCCTATAATGCCAGGTCCTGACCTAACCAGATCTTACCTAGGCCACCTAACCTAACTTAGGGCAGCGTACCCTGACCTAGTCGGGGGCCATGGCCCCCAAAAAGGCGGTAACCCGTCCCGGTCGGCGACTGGCGGGAATCAGGCCGTGCAACTAAAGTAGAGTTCTACCGTTGGGTTGAGCACACCAAAAGGATGAGTCCAGGCAAAATTTCAAGAAGTCAGATAATACACAATGATGGGTTTCTTTGGTTAATAGTCTGTGCTGCAATTTTTTTAAATGAAGGTCTAGCCTCAGTGAGCTAAACCTAGGTTAGTTGTGCCTAACAAGCCTAGGCCAACATAACTAACCTGAATAGTTCTAGGCTAACGAGTGTATGAAAATAAAGTGCTCACCTTAGGCTACTTGTCAAATATAAAAAAGTGATCAGTCTAAGTTTAAGGACAACATAAGGCTCAACTATACACATTATGGTGACCTACGTACTGACTAGGCCTATAGCCAAAATCACAAAAAATTACAGATGCACTTACTTATGAACTGCTTGATGCAAGCACCTTCAGTCATCTTTCCTCTAAACTTCATGGTTGCTGCAGGAAATCTAAAACTTCACCATCAATTCCGTTTGACATTGAAGTACAAGAGTAAAAGATTTTGAAGACACCTACACAACTGGCCTAGACAGGGCTTTTGGGCGGCGACATGAGAGAAGTGGGTTATAGCACTTTAAAACCAGTTGACAGCGTCGATTGCACGTGTTGTATTTCAGTAATACGGGATATGCACTGGCACGTGAAGCTAGAATCAGGTTATAAAGTGGCAATCAAAAGATACGACTAAATAAACACATTACTGACTGGAATTGTGTTTTGAATGTCGGACAACCAGGCGGGAACATGACAGACGTAAACTTTTGAACACTGGCACCGATGCCGTCTGATTAATTCATCTAATGAACTAATGAAAATGTCGTTCTGTAACTTTCTTGATATATCTGAGACATGAAACATACATAGAAAATGGAGGCAGTAAACGTAAGACAGTTTTAGTTACCTCCTAATCTATATGGCAATTGGCAACTGGTTTCATATCGTAGGCTACTTATCTTGTCTTCATACATTTGGCAGTGGGAATTGACAATAAACAACTCTCCGATTTTTCTCCGTAAGTGGCACCTAAAACACCACACACACACACACACACACACACACACACACACACACACACACACACACACACACATATATATATATATATATATATATATATATATATATATATATATATATATATATATATATATATATATATATATATATATACTATATATCATGTAAAACAGACTCATACAGACTCATACACACAACACACACACACACACACACACACACACACATATATATATATATATATATATATATATATATATATATATATATATATATATATACAGTATGTATATATATATAATTATATACATGTATTATATATGTATATATACTATATATACTGTATATGTGTGTGTGTATATGTGTGCGTGTGTGCACGTGTTGTGGTTGTTTTTCTCGTCATTTAGACACCATGTATTATATTTTTTTCTTTTTAAAACCAAGGATTGAAAACCACCAGTCTTGATCTGATATTACAGCACAAAACACTTTCCATCGATCATACAATAAAGCGATTAATAAGAAAAAAAAAGAGAGAAAAAGTTACACTCATTAAAGAGGCCTGCACATCACTATTCCTTTAATCTATAAAATACGAGGTACTATCAAGTGAGAATTTCCTAATCCATACTACTGTGTCACACTTGATCTTGTATCCCCAAACAATATATACAGTTTATTGCTATATCTCGGCCCAATATTGTGTCTAACGCCTTCTGTAAGATTTATTCAACATGCACCCTTTGCTTTAAAATGTATTCTTCGTGCTATGTATTTCAGTCCCTGGTGCATTGGGCATATAATGATGTATCTCCCTACTCGGAGTGACTGGTTGGGAAGGAGGTTCCTGAATGACTTGTATGGAAGGAGGTTTCAGGGTGACCGGTATGGATGGAGGAGGTTTCAGGGTGACTGGTATGCAATGAGGAGGCTTCAGGGTGGTTGGTATGAAAGTTTTCAGAGTAACTGGTATGGAAGGGGAAGGTTTCAGAATAAATGGTATGGAAGGGGGAGGTTTCAGAATGAATGATATGGAAGGAGGTTTAACAGTGACTGGTATGGAGGGAGGAGGTTTTAGAGTGACTGATATACCGTATAGGGACGAGGTTTCAGAGTGACTAGAGAGAGAGGAAGAGGTTTCAGAGTGACTAGAGAGAAAGGAAGAGGCTTTAGAGTGACTTGTATGGAGCAAGGAGGTTTCAGAACGACTGGTATGGAAGGAGGGGGTGTCAGAGTGACTGGTATGGAAGGAGATTTCAGGAGGTTCCATAGTGACTGGGAAGGAAGGAGGAGGGTTCGGAATGATCGGTATGGAAGGAGATTTCAGAGTGGATGGTACAGAAGGAAAAGGTTTCAGAATGACTGGTACGGAAGGAAGGCATTTTAGAGTGATGGGCATAGAAGGAGGAAGAATGACGTTCCAGAATGACTGGTATGAAAGGGGGAAGTTTGGAGTGACTGGTATAGAAGGAGGTTTTAGAGTGACTGGTGGAGAATGAGGAGGTTTCAGAGTGACTGGTATGGAAGGAGGTAGTTCCAGAGTGACTGGTACAGGAGGAGGAGGAGGTTCCAAATGACTGGTATAACAGGAAGAAGTTTAATTTGACTGGTATGGAAGGAGGTTTCAGATTAACTGGTGTGGAAGCAGTAGGTTTCAGAATGACTGGAATGTAAGGAAGAGGCTTCAGAGTGACTGATATGGATTTCAGAATGACTGGTGTGGAAGGAGGTTTCAGAGTGATTGGTATGTAAAGAGGTTTCAGAGTGACTGCCATGGAGGAGGAAGTTTCTATAAGATTTGTATGGAAGGTTTCAGAGTGAGTGCTCATCCGTACAGAAGGAGGTTTCTGACAGAGTGGTACGGAAGGTTTCAGAAAGTTTGGCACAGAAGGATGTTTCAAAATGATTAGTAACAGTAGGAGGTTTTAGAACGTTTGGTAAGAAAAAGGGTGCCGGGATGCTTTTTATGAAAAGAATGTTCAAAAAGTTTGATATAGAGGGACGCTTCTGAATGTTTGGTAGGGAAGCAGGTTTCAGAACGTTTCGTACAAAATGAGAGCTCAAACGCTGGTGCAATCCCTTGATTGAAGAGGAAGGCTGAGAGTAGGATTAGTACTCAATCATATTTTTATTCAAGGATCTACCAAGACCTGCAACAATCCTTAACAGTCCGGTGCAAGTAATGGGTCATAATGACGATCAAAGTCAACGAAGAAAGCATTATTTACATATGGAATCATCTTCACCTATGAGATGAAATCTTCCCTTAAAGACATTCTTTACTAATCCTTTCTAAGACGAAAATACTTCTTCACAGGACGATAATAAGTCATTGTAAGGTAATATTCGCATAAAAGATAACATTCTTTACTGCTAATATACTCTTCCTTCCCAATAAGACAATTTTCATTCGCGTTGAGATTATCTTTGAAAAATGACAAACTCCACTCAAAAGATAACTGACGGTTTAAAGTAATGGCTGCACTAAATCTATGTAGTTTTCTCAGTCTCTCCAATGACTGTGTTTTCTGTGTAACTGTTAATATAAAAAAATATACAGTAAACCAAGTTGTAAAATAACTTCGATATAAGCAATGAAGTCTTGAGCCGGTATTTGAATAAGGTATGGTTTGTCCGTAGGGTTATCCAGCTTGAGGTATGGTGTTGTTGCTATGTCAAGCTCAGCTAAGGATCTACTGGGCATGGTCACCCCGAAAGACGAGATTAAACTGTTCTTTCACAGTGGCTCCTTATATACGAGGTGGCTGGCAGAGGGCAGGAGGCTTGCCAGCCACTGACTGGTAGAGGAAAAATCTCGCTTTTGGACGGGTTGGCAAGGTTTCCTCGTAAGCTGAACTTTAACTCGGATGGTTTCGTTGATGAAGCCTGATGCAGGAGGACCTGCCCACCAAAATCAATAGCCCTTGTAATGACCACCTTCGACCGTCACAATAATTAATATAGATATCCAAAATCAGGTTCTTTCACACCTGACTCATCAGGGCCATAGTGGTATTTTTGTTTTATTATTTTAGAACACTCCAAAGAGCCAGATCACAGTAGCACAAGAGGACAATATGGAATACCCTAAGAGGGATAAAAAATGCAAAAAAAAAATAAGCAAACAAATTTATTACAAACAATATCTTGATAAATTTTAGACAGTCCCCGAGAAGCTGAAATATTTAGGGAGGCAGAAACACATTTAATAACAAAACACAGATACTATCGTCATTCGCCTAGCTAACTTTCGCTCATGAAGTCGAAGGGAAAGAGATAAGGGAGAGGAAGGAATTTACCTTACACGCCAGTACGTATTCAACTCTATCATACGACAGTGAGAGAGAAAAGAAAGAAAGAAGAGAACCTTAAACCTATTCCTATAATTTATACAATATCCAACAAAAACTAATATTTACACTGATAATTGATGATGCCATAAGGAATATAAATACAAATCGATGCAGGCGAGGAACACTGACGTAACGCAGCAATAAGGCTGTCTAAAAGACATGAAGAAACACTTCACACTGGCAGGGTGAAAACTGACACGCGTCAGTGGCGTCCCAAAGAAAAAATTAATGATTCATATGCCCTTACCAAGTGTATCATACAGAGAAAGCCTTGTCACGACTCTGAAGGACAAGCACGGCAGCAGTGGCGAGGGCGGAACCCCAAAATCACACCTGCAAGTATCGCAGGTAAGGCAGGAAAAGCAGTGGAGAACTCTAGGAGGCACAGGAGCGGAGTCAACGCACAGGATCAAGAAGGGTAATCCTCTGCAGGTGAAGGATCACGGCAAAGCACCCAGGTGTCCTGTAAACAATCCTCCAAGGCCGTGATCTAACTCTCCCAAAGATACTGCCAACGTAAAGCCGTAGGTAAAAGCTGTCCTTCCAGTACGAAATAGCCGAGTACACACCCGCACACTCGCCCAAAAGAATCCCACAATGCATGAGAGAACGGGATAAGCGAGCCGTCGAACGACCAAAACATGAAAAGATAAAAAAAAAAAACAACACTCATGGGCGAGGTATATACTATTTAAACACAAAAAAAAACCCGGGGTGGGGGGGGAAGACCATAATTCAGCTTCTCGCGACTGAGCAAAACAAAGCAAAAAAAAAAAAAAACTAAATTAAAGTCATGAATAAATTCAAATTACGAATAACCTGCATGCAATGATTACACCCTGTTAACAAGGAATTAGCTAGACTTGTACCAGACAATATTCTTAATACCGCGAGATGGCATTCTGGGCCCGCACAGTACCAATGCAGCCGAGAAAACAAGAGCCGCCCGTTGACCAATCAAAATATTCGCCGGGAATTACCAGTGGAAGAGTCAGCACGCCATCCTTGCTCTTCAGCAAGGCTGCATCAGCCATACTATCACAACTAAAATTGGGGTTACAAGAACACTTCACTAGCCAATCAAAAAGCAAGATTTTTCCTCTGCCAAACAGCAGCCGGCACCTCGTATATAAGGAGCCAGAATCTTCTTTAATGAGAACCCCCTTCCAACTGGTCAATGCCCCAATGGTTACACCCGTGACTGTTTTGGCAGTTTCACGGCTTTGTCACTCGCCTTTCTATCGCTGCTTGTTTGGATTTTCTTTGACGGTTAGAAGCAGTAATAGGTGTGAGAGTGACCTGAGAAGTATGACTCATTCAAGAAGAAAAGACCGCCGCTCTCTGGTTATTTTACTGACGAAGCTCGTCCTCCATTAAGGAAGAGGAGAACCAGAAATAACCCGGTAATACCTGCAGAACCACTCTTTCTGTCATCCTCCACTTCCTCCTCCTCCTCCTCCTCACAGGGTTCCGTTCCTCGTCCTCCAACGTCCTCAAACCTTCCTCCTCTCGCCCACCTCCCGCTCACCGCTCATCCCTTCTTTTTCCAGTCTCGGTCGCTAGTGAATACTCTCCACTGCCGAAGTTTAGAGTGCTTCCGGTTGAATGACAGACCATTTTAAGCTGTGGTGGTTGCCCTTAAGTGGAATACCCGGGCATCAACATCACTGCAAGACCAAATCACAGGGAAGAATTCACCACCATGCTGAAAGGACAGTCAGCCTCCTGAAGGTCATCATTAATTTCAAACTACTGAATCCAAGTGAAAACTGGACAAGGCCATCATTTGCAATTGACCAATAGAGCTCCCAGTGGGCCCTCTTTGGGAGTTCCTTCATATTATTGATGCCCGGGGGTGTGCAACAAAACATAAAGCTCCTTCTCGAAAAATCCTAGCTACCTTCAGGGGATTAGTTCCGAGTAAGTATGCTTAGTATATGTGGATATTTCCCCACAGTGGAGCACCTTTCAGGTGCTTCTGTCGTCAGCGTTATGGCCATCACCAAGAACGTTGCAGGGGTCCTGTAATCTGTGCCATTTGTAGCAAGGGACACGAGACAAAGGATTGTCTGAAAAGCTTTAGAAAAGGGGAACCTACCACTCCAAAGTTCCCCAATTGTCTAAATGATGCAGTGGTAGATTAGCTCGCATTACACAATTGAAAGCAAGAGCAAATCTGCCAAGACCGACGCCAATACTTGCACCGGCACCCCAGCCAACTACAACCCAGGAACCACGAAATGAAATAACAGAACAACCAGTGGAAGTAGCACCAGTTTCGTGTCAAGAGCAAAAGACGCAAACCAGCAGCCAACGCCCACAACCCATCCTTATCCTACTCTTAATCCCGACCCCAAACCTCAGACCCCAAAGTTGCCTTGTATGTAAATTCCACAGAATAAGCTCCCTTCTGCACTGGTAAAAGACCAATTGAAAGTACTGATGCGTGCAGGGAGCTTTGGTATGTCTTGTGCAAATTCATGTAGATTATCAGCGATATACTTGGAGAATATTTATGACTGGAACTCATTAAACCACTGACAGAATTTCTCCTCAAGGTTCAACAACAGTATGGACTTCCTGCCTCGACGATTTTCTCGGCGAGCAGCACCACGGTACTTGCTAATCACTTTGATTGGCACTTATCCTTTTTCTTCCACTAATGCTTTTCTTTCCTTGTTTCGATCACCTCGCGCCTAATGACCGAATCCTTCAGCTATCGCTCTGTCTTCTCTGTCTTTCCTTATGTTGCCTTGCTGAGAGATATAAAAACAAAACACAATTATATACTTACATTCATGAGTCCTCCTTTGAGGAGCAAACACAGGCCAAGTACCACTAATACTCTAATAGCACACATTTCTCTTCGCGAGACATACACAACTACACATCTTTTCTCATTTAAGGTGAAGAAAACCGCTATCTCTCGAACAAAAATTTTTTCCAGTTTCGTCCTTTGATCCTCGTGGTTTTTACATTGCTAACCTGGTGAGTGTGGCTTTATACATTGTATATAGCTAGTGAGGGAGTGATCAGCCTCAACCCACACAGATCAATGCCCCTGGGAGCAGGGGGATGCTTGCTTCTCAGGCAGATAAACTCCTTGGGAGTGAAATGGCTGGGAAGCACGCCGGCATGCTATTGGCCTCAGCATAGCTGAACCTTTCGGGTGTGGGCATGCAGGCAAGTTAGCTGCCTACTGTGACTGCAACACTGTAGCGAAGTGTTCATGTAGTTAGCCAAAGAAACTTTGATGGACTCTGACAGAAGAGGAATGGCCCCCAGTCCCGTGCAGCCCTTAAATGGGCAGGGGGTGCTAAGAATCTCACGGTCTCCTAATTCTTTTATTCATGCTAAAAATACTATCAAATTGGCACTTGGAATGTGAGAACGCTAAATCAGGATAGCAGAATTGAAGAGTTAGTGGCAGTTTTTCAAAGTTATGAATAAGACATTTGTGCTGTAACAGAGACAAGATTAACTGGATTTGGATTAATTGGATTTGGGGAATAATTTATGTTTGTTGGAATGCAAGGCAAAGAAGGATCTATGTGAATGGGATCCCATGGAGGAGCGATTGTTGTACGCACGGTTCAAGTCTGATCATGGTAACATCAGTCTGTTTGTGTGTTATGCACCCACTAATGACGCACTTGATGAAAGGAAAGACGCATTTTATGGAAAGCTGCAGGAAGGAATAAGAAGAGTTGCTAGACATGATGTTTTGATTTGTATTGCAAACTTCAATGCAATAATGGGCTGCTCGAATGAAGGATTTGAGGCTTGTATGGGTAAGATGGGTGTCGGTGGTAGGGTGAGTGAAAATGGAGTAAGGTTTGGGAGTTTCTATCCAGCAAATGACTTAGTCATTGAGGGCACACTTTTTCAACGCCACAATATACACAAGACGACATGGGTGTCACCGTGCGGAAAATATAAAAATCAGATTGATCGTATTGCTGTTAGTAAAGGGCATAGAAGCTCTTTGCTAGATGTCTGTGTTAATCGGGGAGCAGATATTGGTAGTGATCATCATCTCAGCGTTACACAGTTAAAGGAAAGGATAAAACCATCAAAACCGACACCAGAGCCTGCACACATTCATAAAAGGATGGATGGATGTATGATATTTAGGGCAAGAGATATTTTTAATAGTTTACCATACACATAAGTTTTGCTCTTGTCTTTTTTTCACAAACTTTCTCGTTTTCTATGACTACTACTGCATAGTAAACTACAGAGTTAAGAATCTTGAAGTTTAAAGGATAAAAGGGTAGGCCTGAATGTTCCATGGCACCATAGCAGACGTATACCAGGGTGATTAAATGCCATCCCATGTACCCTCTAAGAGCATTCATTCTACTGTATTGATTCTAAGCAGAATCGAGTTGTAATTATTGCTCACCGTCGTGGAGTAAAAACTAAATACACAGATCGGTTTTCAGTATCATTAGTATTTAACAAATCTCATCCAATGCAACGTGAAACAAGAATGGAATACACATGTAATGGAAGGGTAATATATTAATTCCACATCATAATAAAATTGCATCTGAGCCAAATTTTATGTAATAAGACCCTGACTTACTTAACGATAAAATATTTCTTATAAAACCTAATTCATAAAACTATTGTCATCAGCAACCCCTTCGGACTTGCATGAAGCGTTTCCACCTACTGTAATTCTACAATCACAAGGCCAATGGTTCTTTTCTTTCTCAACTTCTTGGTTTGTTACTTTTTCTTTCTTTTTATATCTACTCTAAAATTTGACGTACTTTTTCTTTTTGTATTCATATTTAGAACTGTAATTGTTACCCACACACACCCATTATATATATATATATATATATATATATATATATATATATATATATATATATATATATATATATATATGTGTGTGTGTGTGTGTGTGTGTGTGTGTGTGTGTGTGTGTGTGTATGTGTGTGTGCGCGCGCCTGTGTAAAATTATATACATACATATCTTATATAAGAAAATGTTATTTTAAAAATCCCGTTCCATCTCTAAAGCCAAATACCTGGTAAGACTACAGCGCCCGAACGTTTGGAAATGTCGTGAACATAACGTCATGATGTTGGTCTCATTTCGAAGGCTGAGAGCCATGTGGAGTGAACTAACAAAAATAAAGAGAAGACAAACGTGTTTACCTCGCAGACACCTTATCAAATATCGTATTCATTCCGTCGCGACCTCTCAATCTACAGCAAACAACTAATGAATAACTGAGAAGAAGATTCATTACCACCTGTGGAAGACTGTTGAATGAATGGCAAAAATTCAAGATGCAACAATTAACTTCACCACCAACAGCCGAAATCCATGAGAGAGAGAGAGAGAGAGAGAGAGAGAGAGAGAGAGAGAGAGAGAGAGAGAGAGAGAGAGCACTGTACCACGGAACGTTATTCCAGTTTATCTGACATTAATGAATTTGTATTTCAAATGCTTTAGAGCCAGTTTACATTATTAGTTATTCGGTCTCACATTTATTTTAAAATACTGTGGGAAGCCGAGCTCTCTGATTTTACTTATCAAATGACAGAAATACGAAACGCATTACCGGCTTACTAAAAACAAATAGACAATTGAATACTGGGGCGCTCTAATACATAACTTTTAGTAAAGGGTACATACCTAAACACACACACACACACACACACACATATATATACATATATACATACGCAAATTAGGAAATGTAATAAAGAAATTATTCCTTTACTTGTCTCTCTCTCTCTCTCTCTCTCTCTCTCTCTCTCTCTCTCTCTCTCTCACACACACACACACACACACACACTTATGTTAAAATAGTAACAAAATGCTTACACGAACAGTCCTACAAGTTGTGTCAGCTTAAATCAGAACTCTGCTTTTGTAATATAATTTAAATGAAGGATTGGGGCCAAACAACTTGACGTCATAATTTTGCCTAAGACTAAATAAATGGGGACGGAAAAACACTGTAGCTTGAAACCAACGAAAATTATATATTTCCTTTTAAAAGTAAATCTTCTAAACATTAGCATAAGTTAGAATTCACTTATATTTCAAACAAATTAAATTGGATGAAAGAGGAGAGAACAAAATAGGTAAAGCGAGCAATATAGGCAAATGAGCTAGTAAAAGCTTTTTTTTTTTTGATACCCTGAAGTAGCTGCGAAAGTGACGGGATCTCAGTCCAAATGTGTTCACAAGATCAAAGCTGAAAGGCTAAGAATGAGCAGTTTGAGATTTAAGGCTAACTATACAAGTGGTGGTGGTGGTCGTGGGGGGGGGGGAGACTGTTGTCATCGAAAGCAGAGCCTAAGAAACTACTGGAAAGATGGAAGGGAGCAATTGCTGTGCTGTTGGTAACAACATCAGACATGAAGTGATTAGATAAAAAGCTGAAGATCAGTTTATAAAGAGAAGTAATAGAACAAATGTCACATGACTGACAGATATCATGAATCTCCATAGTTCGCATACATCACTGAGACAGGAAAGCGGAAGATATGATATGGCTTTTAGAGAGCAATGATGTTGGTTCGAAAAAGTGATCTAGAAAGAAGTTAGGAAAGTCATTATCATCCATGTCACACAGCAATTACCACCTTGAATGCGGCAGTTAATAAGGCTGTTACGGAGAACGCGAGGAGAGGGCACGTAAATACCTTATCATCATTCATTTTAAACCACTCCGATTAATTAATTACATGACTGCTTCAATGATCAACCACTTCAGTGTCATCAGATGCTGGGAACTCGGTTTCTGGGACAAAGACATCTAGTTAAGTTAACCAGGTCATCTGTGCTTAGGGAATCCAGGCTATTAGGTCGGATCAAAGCACCTCTTGAAGTTTAACGTCCTTGCCTTAATGGTGGAGAGAGGAGGGACAAGTCGTGGGATGGTGGAGGAGGAGGAGGGGACAGGAGGAGGAGGAGGAGGAGGAGGAGGAGGAGGAGGAGGAGGAGGAGGAGGAGGAGGAGGAGGGGAGGAGGAGGAGGAGGAGGAGGAGGAGGAGGAGGAGGAGGAGGAGGAGGAAATTAGTACAGTCACCAAGTTTCTATTATTACATAGAACGGTTGATTTAAGGAAATTACTTTCAATATTTCGAATATTAGCCTATGTAACTAAGAAATATAAGATGCTTAATTATAAAAGCCAACGTTTTCAAGAAAATTTTTGTCAAAGGAGCTAATACAACAGATGTTCATTAAAGTATGGAATAAAATAAACCAAGAACAAGATCTGACCGCGGATGGCCAGATTATAATATTCTTTATGTACTGAATGAAAAGAGAGAGAGAGAGAGAGAGAGAGAGAGAGAGAGAGAGAGAGAGAGAGAGAGAGAGAGAGAGAGAGGCCGTACAATCACATTTGTCATTTAATACTGCCTCTACGAAAACGGCCCCCTTCTCCATAAAATAGAGGACGAAAAGATGTTTTTCAAAGTTAATACTGCGGCCCTACTGACAGTCGACGAAAATCGAGAGTATATGGAAAATAGCTAGGCGTGTGGTAAGAGAGAGAGAGAGAGAGAGAGAGAGAGAGAGAGAGAGAGAGAGAGAGAGAGAGAGAGGGTCATGGACGTATAGACGTCCCACCGTCCCCGAACAGAAAAGCGAATCTTGCACAATTTTCCCAACGACAGAAGCAAAAACCGAGATCGTTTATGGGGATGCCATTCCCTCACCTTCACGAGGGACACACACACTTCTCACTTCCGCCAGCCCGAAGGCAGCAAAAGGTGTTGAGACGCAAAATCCAAAATGATGGTCATACATCTTATACCTGGATTATGGGTTTCCTCCTTTTTGGAATCCTTTTCGTCTCAGGTCTCTCTCTCTCTCTCTCTCTCTCTCTCTCTCTCTCTCTCTCTCTCTCTCTCTCTCTCATACACACACACACAAAGGTCTGTCATTTCTTTGGGCTCTGAGTCATTTGTTACGAGGAATTTTTCGAATACTGACACATCATGGATAACGGTACTAGCTAAGTGTGAGGCTTCTAAATCAGCTTGAATTAACCTTGTCTGAGATGAAGGTTGTTGGATAATTAAAAGGGAAATGTCAGTCAGAATGGCGCAGAAACAGCAAAGACTGGGAGGGAGAACACACTCGGACTGGATGGGATGGAATCGTTACAGTTACATCCATAAAAGGGAATGAGCAGGGTATCCCAGCCAGCTTTTTCATGACCATCCAGTGTGCTGGTTTTCAAGTTTCGAAGGATGCGATGCAGGCTGAGAAACTGCCCTTTGGAAAAATGATGACACATTTGATAAAATCTGACAGCGCTGATAAAGGAAACATTAATTAATAAACTGTTTAAAAGCTTAAAATTCTACCGAAAGAGCACTTGAGTACGAAAGCAACTGATGAAACAGAAACGAGGAGTGACCTACAGCCCGCGATTTTTTGGATGTTTTCGTTAATCACAGAGATCTGCGCCATATTATTATTTGATAATTGAAAAGTCCTCACTGTTTTTCAGCAGAACTGAGATTTCTATGACATCCGGTAGGTAGGTAGGTAGGTAGGTAGGTAGGTAACTTGTGTGTCGGTTACTATTCTCCATAGATAAATTCAGCCATTTGCAGCCTGCTGTTCAACAGCAAGGTGCATGACATGCGCACACGGAAACCGAAAGCAGTTATGCAGATTAAATGTCCACAATTCCTCACATGCTGAATAAGGCGACTTACGGACAGGCAAAAATTCTTCGTGAGGTGTCATATTGGACATCTTATTTCTGATACGACAAGGATGGCGGAATGAGAAAAATACGAGGGAGAAGAGGAGGAGAAAGAGAAGAAGGAGAAGGAAAAGCGGGAAATCGCTTGAGTATCGACATGAGGTGGGCTGCCAGAGCAGAGCGAGAGAAATTCTTCTTATTTTACAAAATAACTGATTTTAAGAAAATGTAATTATGGTAATATATAATTTCTACAAGAGAGATGTTAGCTGTGTCTCAAAGGAAAACTTGCAAAAGAAAATATCAGGAAAACACGAACTAAAGAACTAAAGAACTGACATATAGGGGACTACATAACTAGGAGCTCAGAAATATGAATTTAAACTATTGCTGACGTGAAAACTCATTTTTCCCATTTTGTAGAGGTACAAATCTCATATGAAAAGTGAACAGGAAGACTATAAAGGAAGCCATGCTAACGGAGGAACAGAGCCGTTATCAAACTTTTCAGTTGTGGAAGAATGCAGGATCATCTAGTTTCTACCTGCAGCGCACAGTTATATATGTCCTCATCTATAGGTCGCGTTCTCCGTTTCATCTAAGTGTGAAAATCAACTTTTAATCAGTTAGTTCTTATCCAAAATGTATGTTTCATTAAAGACATTAAGACATTTTGCATGAGCAATTATCCGTACAATACACAAGTGTTTTCTGAAAGAATGTTCTCACATGTCGTTTGTTGTCACAAATTTCTGAATTACATTTACTGACTCTAAGAAAGATGAAAATTACGTCGGGTGTCACACAGAGAGGAAACAGTCTCGTGCAGAGATAATTCAAACGACGAAAAACCTTAGGAAACATAAAGCCGCAGAACTTTCCACGAGACAACAGTTTGTTTATAGTAAAGAAACCTTTCGTAGCCGACACAATGGGTCACTTTAAGTGCCCATCCAGTCACTGCCTCCCTCTTCCTTATTTTCTCATTTATCTGCTCCATTGCTTTTCCTGGCGCCGTATAATGTCTGAGTAGTCAGTATCTTACGTATTCCATTAGGATAAGAATGGCCACAGCTAACAATCCATCCAACCAGAGAGAGAGAGAGAGAGAGAGAGAGAGAGAGAGAGAGAGAATTACTGATCTCATACACAGTCTACATCCACTCGGTTCCCACTTCTTTCAAGGAGAAAGAGAGAGAGGTGAGAGGTGAGGCGAGGGAGAAGGCGGGGTTGAAAGGGGGTTCAAAACTTGAAATCCAAAATGACAATCATAAGTCTTCTAGCAACCTTCATTTTTTTAAAGGATTTCTTCATTTCACATGATTTCTCTCACATTAACCTCTCTCTCTCTCTCTCTCTCTCTCTCTTTGGTTTTAAATGTCCCTCACAGAGGGAATCGTATCTTCTCCCAGAGCCTTTGATCCTTAAAAGAAGCTGTATTTTTTCTCTATCCTCTTCTGAGAACATTGTTTCTATCCTAGTATTCTTCTAATGGACTCAGATCGTAGTTCTTTGCGTAAAGAGCGTTCACAGAGCATGATTAAAGAGGGAATGAGTTACCCACGCGCTCTCGTATATTTCTATTCAGTCTATAAAAAATCTCTCTCTCTCTCTCTCTCTCTCTCTCTCTCTCTCTCTCTCTCTCTCTCATCTTCCTTTCCTTTTCACCTTTTCCTTGTTACAGAAAATGCAGTTCCCCCTCCTGTTCTCACGGCAAGAATATTGCGGACCAAAGAACTTATCGAAGGGAAAGAAGGACGATTAATCCACTCTATTACTCGAAAATATTTCGCTAGAGTTTTGCACACACACCTGGCCCATGGGAACAGGAAATGGAGGATGAAAGGAGATAGAGTAAAAGAAGAAGAAGAAACAAACTCACGTTATGAAAGCAAGATGTGACAGTTAAAGGAAAAGAAACATGAAAAATCCTTTATCTTCGCTGAAGAAAAATACTTTGAAGAATGAGTAATGTACTGGTTATTTTCTGTTCTTAATGTGAATTACGATTCCTAATGGCTGCAAAGAGCTTGAGTTCCAGTTCAAAGTCGTGATGTAACAAGTGGCAAAGGACTTATGTATCTGTTCTTCATTCAGAGTAAAAAAAAGTGAGATTTTAATGGGGATGGTAACTATAAGAGATTAGTTCGACAATAAATGATAAACTGGGATACGAAGGAAACATTCAAAGGTCACGAACAAAGAGGGACATGAAGTAAAAATTTCGGAATTTACAATAATGGTAATAAACCTCCCAAAGCACCGAAACTCGATATACTTCTCTTCAAAATTCTAACCAAGCTATTGTTTTGGAGATGACAGTCGATATCTTGCTATATTTTCGAATACTGCATTATATCAGTGAATATCCACATTGGTCATCTTAGTATCATTAAACTGTATATTTTTTTAAACTAACAAGACGATTAAATCAGCGATTACACACTCCATTAATGAATAATAGTAGTAAGAGAAAAGTAAATGTATATTTGAATTTTTACCACTGGTGACTGCTGAATAGCTTGATTACCTTCAAAGATATTGAACTGTGTACATTTTCCGTCGCCCCCACAAAAAAAAAAAAAACTGACCAAATGCTACAGTCTCGCCACTGACAGGTTATTGCCTACCAAGATCAGCATCTACTTATTGAAGCAAGTATCCCGTTCCATTTAAATGTGTACAGTGGGACTAGGAAGATGAAATTTTAGTAAAAGTGATCTCTTGGAAGATCCTTCGGACCTGCCATTGCTTTTTATACGATACCATGCCGAGCTAATATTTTATCACACTACGCAAAAAAGGCAAGCGAGAAGTTCAACTCTTTTGTTTAGATTTTTTAAGTGTAACCTGGTTTCGCAGTATTGACCAATGTTATAATTTCAAATTATTTGCTCTAAAATGCTTCTTGTACAGCTGTGGCATAACTTGACAAAACGGCGAACAAGAGTGAGTTATCTACTGCTAACAGATCATGAAATTTCCACGTTGAAAGGATAGTTTAGAATTACTTCTAGACCCTAATCTAGTCTAGTTAATATTATAATTCTCCGAATACAATGGAAGTTATTAAATTTATATTGCTCATACTGTAACTTCTATGATTAATTATGTTATATAACTGAAGACACTGACTCTTAAATGCATGGATAACACAACTGAAAGGTAATTTAAGTAAGGTGTGGAAGCAGTTCATTCATACAGGAATCATTTAATTCAAGACGTTCACATCAGTCTTTTAAATTTTTAAATCTAATGTTGCATATTAATACCTCTTTCAACACCGCCTCATATTACTTTGCAGAACTGGAGGAAAAATTTCAGTTTAATATGAATTTTGAATGTTAAATCGTGAAAGACCAATTTACTGAACACCATTCTCGCTCGATGAGAGGCGTAGCACTAATACCTGATGAACGACGTGGTAGTCCAAAAGTAGTCAGCACCATACTGGAACAAGGGGTTGTTCCTTGTTTAAGCAAATACCATTTCAAAACATGTCACCTAGCTTTCTTAAGCATCAGCTTATGAGGAGTATCCAAAATTCAAGGCTGGAATAACAATAGTAGGAAGGAATATATAACAATTCGTGATGAAACGAGAGTTTAGTGCTGAAAAACAGGGGATCACTACAGTGCAACTTCGAGACACAGGAGATGAACTTGTAGAAATTTACAAGACACTGAACAAGTTAGGTAAGGAGAAAGTCAGAGAAGGAATTAAGTTATAAATGAGGAAAATGAATGCAGAGAAGTCAGTGGGCACATGAGTCTCTGATGTGAAAGATGCGAAAGAGGGAGAAGCTGTCAGAAGAGTTGCTGAAAGTGAAGGATGAAAGAGAGGCAGATCTAAATGATGGCAGAATGAAAGGGGTTCATGGGATCTTGAGAATGCTATGGAGGGGACACTTGAAAATGTTAGAAGGGAAACTACAAGAAATAGATTGGGAAGGCAGCTGGAGTTCAAATTACTAGTGAAATGCTATGGGATGTTTGATGATAGTGGTGACCACGGTGTGTAAGGGGATAGAGTTCATTACATGAATTATAGGGATACCATTAATTAGTACTTCTGAGTTGGTGTTCTAACTGAGGAGGTAAGCCAAGTAACTGAGGCACTGATAGGTAAAGAGTAGCGTTGGGATAGAAAGGGAATGGTTGTGTGGATAAGAAATTCATTTTGAAATAGCTGTGAAAAGACTGAGAGTAAATAGAAATATATATCTGTTGCTATGGAATGTTTATGTTAACTAGACATACTTGAGTGGCCGAAGCACTTCTAATGAGACTTTATGTGGCACTTAAAGGATGATGCATAATACATACATACATACATAAATAGACTGGGGACATATATTCAGGAAGCGCGAGTGCCCGCAAAACAGGGGTTGATGGCACAGTGTGAATAGGAGGTTTTGATCTATTTCTACTTCACTAGACTTCACTTTCTTAATTGTGTAAGTGTAAGTAAGTTCGCGCACACCGGCTCTTAGTCGATCTCTTCTTTTCGTTTTTGTAATGACCGCGGACACAAGCGGAACAGCATGTGCACACTCTCTCTCAGACACACGATGCCTGGCAAAATGCAAAGCAAGCGGTCGATTTACATAACAAGCTTAATGACGGCGTCAATTTGTCGTGACTTTTATTGAATTCTGAATTAATAAGCCTCAAAGCTATTTCGCCTGCATTCCAACCTCGCATTTGCAATAGCGAATTTACAAATATAAAAAGGGGATAAAAATTGACAGATGCAAAACGCTTTTGTCAACCAGGAAACACCTGTCAAGGTCGTCATGTCCAATCATTTGCCCCAACAACTAAATACGAGCACAGTTTTGCGAGTGGAGCTGTGACAGCATTCCATTTATGATTTTGAAGGTTTGGATCAGGCCGATTCAACAAATACGGAGGGTGAGGCTTCCGCAATGAACCAAATGGGGAATATCTCGGAATGAAAGCAGTAATCATACATTTCATGGAAGTAAGAAAAACGAATATTAGTAAATCACGATGCAAAAGTAAAATGGTACTTTCAAAAGAAAAAATGTATTGATAATTATTCATGATGTTACGAAAAACGAAAACAACAAGAAAAATATTAACCATTATTTATATGCATCTCTCTCCACAATACTTCATCTGAAACGTATTTATAAACCAAACGAATGCAAATAAATTATTGGTTAAAACAGCAACCTTTCCTCACAGCCAAGAGAGAGTCTGCCAGTGAAAATTACTTATCAGATCCAGGACTTCCCCTGCCAAAACTATTTCCCAGAATATGCAGGGAACAGTGCAGTAACATATATGAATATCAGATAATCATAATGATTTGTTATATTTTCAACTATAACGTTTTCAGTATCATGATTTTTCAATGAAACTTAATTATCTGGAACGAACCTTAACATCAGCAATTGTCATGGCTATGTATATATTTGCAAAACTACATATTGCCTTCATAAGCGATGTATACAGTATGACTGGTTAGAACCTAGACTCTCAAGTTAAATTTGCATCAAGGTACTCTCTGGAAGCTTAGTGATTTTTTTATATTGTTTCATTTCAGATATAAATAAATGGTGATTAAGACTGTTTAATTTTTAATTCGTAAATACACCTTCAGACTTTAGGAATGTTAAATATAACCAGCATCATTCCTTGAGGTTTTGCTGAAACATTCATTATACATGAAGCATCTATTTTTCGTGTGTTTCACTAGTTGCATCATACATACACAATACACAGTCGTTAGACGCACACACACACATATACAGTATATATAATGTGTGTGTATATATATATACATATATACAGGGTGTTTCGAAATTAGAGTCCCCACCCCCTCTACAGCATAAACTAAAATTGATATGGACAAAAACAAACGTAATTCAGAACAGGTATTTATTTAAGTTTCTCTCTGAGTAGTTAATATTTTGTGTGGCCTCCATCTGCCTGTGCCACAGCCTGCATTCTTGAGGGGTATGATTTCAGCAAATCGCAAAAAAAGCTGAGACTCAAACTCCATTTCCCTGGGCACTTTGGTCACCTCTCTTCGTACGTTGTCGAGGCTTGGTATACTATCATAGTTCACTGTGCGCGCTTCAACACGAGCCTTGAAGATACTACCAATGTTTTCACACACATTAAGGTCAGGGGAGCTACCTGGAAATTCACTTGAGAAGAAATCGATACCACTGTTTCGAAGCAGCTCCTGTATCTGAAGAGCTTTGAAACATGGTGCCTTATCATGCAAAAATGTGACTTCTTCAACAGATAACACATTTTCAGGATCTTTGAGGAAAGGAAATACTCCACCAGTAAGAACAGTTTCTCTGAAGTATTCGCCATTCCATGACGGTCCTTTTTCTTTGATGATCCACATTAACCGTTTGGTTGTGAAACAGAGAAAAATTCCCAAATATTCAGGAAATTTCACAACTTAGCGATAGCACACGTCATCGCTGATATCATCCAACTTTGCAGCCCAAATGATGACATTTTTATGATTTGGCTTCCTGACTGTGTAAATGAAGAATTCATCTGACGCAGCAACATGGAGAAAGTCAGTTGCATCCCAATCTTTAAGAAATGAACCACAAAACCATGCACGGTCTTCTCTCTGTTGCTGAGTGATGTTGGGCTTCTTGATAACATGAAATGGCTTGATACCTGATTTTTTCAACTCATGATATACAGCACTATAACTTCTCTTCTTTCCCCTTTTTGTTTCTAGTTCAAGTGCCAATTTACGTAAAGACTTTCTTGGTCTACCCACTGCCTCAGCTATGATGTCTTTTGACTCCTGAGAAAGGACTTCAGGCCTTCCAAGATTCTCACTCTTTTCGCGATGACAATCATATGGATTTTTGTTCTAGTTTCTTTTAACAAAGGATTCATCTCTTTTAATGCATTTAGCTATCCAGGAATGTGAAGTGAAGGATGCGCCAGCATCCCTGGCCTCTCTGAAGGTTATAGCCCGGATTTGGTCAATCCATCTGATTTCCTCCGAGTCGTTAGCCATGGCTGTATCTAACTCCGTCACTCAGTCTGAAAATACAAGAAATGTAAAATGAAAAATAGCTTAATAGAAACTTAAAATAATGTACTTGGAGATACGCTACAGCAGAAAACTTCATAACTTTCCATTTGTCCTGTGGAGGGGGGGCCTCTAATTTCGAAACACCCAGTGTGTGTGTGTGTATATATATATATATATATATATATATATATATATATATATATATATATATATATATATATATATATATATATTGTGCGAAGAATTATTTCTTCCATTTCACCACCGACTAATAGATTAAAGTCCCGAGCAACAGCAAAACTCAGCCTTTTCCACCAAGCATATTCACATTCGTCGTTCCACCGTCATAACCTTGATCTTGCTTATGCTCATTTTCAGACTCTGTCCCTACTTTGCAGTTTCTCTTTAACATCCACCTACCTGTAATGTCCTTTCTCTGGCGTCTTGCACCGCTCCGTCCATGACAATGTTAGCCAGACATGGAGATATGACACTGTTGTCTCAGACCAACTTTTACATCAACCAAGTAACTTTTCCGTTTGCATATTCTAACACAAACTTTGCTCTTATCATAACCCATAAAAACACATAACTGTCCTTAGCAAATGACCTTCCTTGCTATAAGTGCTCAGCACTCTCCACACTGCATCGCTGTCAATACTACCATTAGTTTTTTCTAGGCGCATGTATGGCACATAAAGCTTTTTTTTTTCTCAAACCTCTCTCTTTAATCAAAACCATCTTCTCTCTATAACTGTGTATACTCATTGGTTTTTCATATTAATCATTCTTCTATCTCTTACTTTTGAATTAAGCTCTACTATAATATTACATTCACTTTTGTAACGATCAATCTTCAGCAAAAGGATGATTATTACGGCTATCATTGCTTGCACTCTTCCATCCTTCAGCCTTTTAATTGCCTTCACTACACCTCAAAAGTCATTTCTGCAGGCATTCTCAGATTTACACGAGCTCCTTCCACTCCTGCATCATTCAGCTCTGAGTCTTTTCTATATATTCTACCTTCAAATTATTCACTCGGCCAGAGCCGGACCTTATTCTTTTCGGCTTCACCTCTCCACCTGCGTCATTTGACTTTAAACTCGGTTAACCATTACCCTTCCTCTCTGCATTTACATCCTAACAGCAACGATTTTCTCCCTAAAGTATCAGCCCAAATACACCGCTGTATTTCCATCACTTTATTCGTCCCAAACTATCCCAGTCATCCTCCCGTACACAGCTTCATGATACTCTTGGCCCCGCAACTGCACTTCAAACAACCTTCTTTTTCCTACCTGAAATAAACTGGTGTATTTGGTTGTATTCAGATTTACTGATGCATGTATGGACGCAGACACGTGTACAATATATTCATATGGAATGCAAAAGGCTCACTTAACGGTTATAACAAGCTTAATGCCAACGTCAGTTTGTCGTGACTTTATTTGAATAACAAATTCACGTGATGGCCGCTGAATTTATAGTTTATAACACCAAATTTTGAAATGGAAAAAAGCCCCAACATAACGAGGAAAGAGGAAAAAGGGCTTTATAGCTTGTCAGGGTTGAAATGAAAAATCATGAAAAATTCAAAGCCACTTTAAAGCAATTCTCTCTATTCCGGCTTATGTTCTGGCGATTGGGAGTTTATCGTTTCAGTTTCCTTTTCATACAATTTTAGGGCTACCTGGAAATTAAACATTCTCGTAAAAGTTTTACACGTGAAACGTAAATACTTGAAACGATTTAAAAGAATAAAAAAGATCAAATAACCCCGAATCTCTTTCCTTTCGTATAAGGGATCGTTTGCATCATAGCCTTAAACATCGTGCTGTCCTCTGGATAACATACCCCTGAAGGGTTTTTTTTCTGTTATCCAAATGCCTTCGTAACAGAAAAATTTCCCATCAGAAGTATTGTCAAATGTTTTTTCATATCTGCTAGCTATATATTCACTACGGATATTTCGGGAGCCAAAATATTATTTCGTGTCCTAAGTACCTCTTGTCTGAATTGGACATTTAGAGCAGTCTTCAGATTCCCTCTGGAATACAAGTCCGGGTGCATGATTTATTTTCTGTAATGCTACTGCTTACAATAATAATAATAATAATAATAATAATATAATAATAATAACAATAATAATAATAATAATAATAATAATAATAATAATAATAATAATAATAATAATAACAATAATAATAATATATCGTCTATAGAAATGGCTAGTTTTTCAAAAAGGCGATTAATCGTTTCAAATATCTGGAATAAACTAAAATTTCGTTTTCCACTCGGAAAGTTCTCATGTTTTTAGCTTCTACAATATATTCTCGTTTTTTTTGCATACTCTCGTTTTCTTATAAATATGAATAGTTCGATTCTAAAAGCACAAGTGAAGCGTTTCTTATGTGACTCAGCACCATATGTAAAGCTGCTCTGCTTGAACAAGTCAGGTGAAGCTTAGGTCTGCTTTTATCAAATAGCGATCCTTAAGATTTATTTGAACTGAAATATTAAATTTGTATTTCTAGTATAATTCAGATAAAAAAGGTATAAAATTATACAAACACAATCGCACACACATCAAAATATAAATAAAATATAAAAAGTAAAAATTATATTAAAAATAAAAAAATATAAAAAAATAAAATATTAAAGTTTTCTAGTATTGTTTCATTTTTATTGAATTATTAAAAACCGAAAACTTTCCTTCATAAAATCATGAAGAAAATTAAAATTTATACAATAGATACACATAACTATGTTACAAAATAACGAATCGAAAATTAATTAAAAAATGTCAAATTTGAAGATTGAATTACAATGCATACTTGTTGGCTCAACACACAAACATAATACATTAGTAATTTAAATAAAGAATTTTCGTCAAATACACTTGTGATTACACTTGCCCACACTCATACACCAAATGAACATCTTTGCACGAATCCACAAGTTCTGTAAAACAGATGATGTTGTAAGAAACGTTCAATGATATTGGAAGCAGTGAATCTCCTGTGTCATGAACATGTAATTATTTCATGGACTCTTTAGTGTCTCATTCAATTCTACAGGCAAACCTTTTCCTAAGAACGCGTCCCCTTACAGCGGAAAGCAAGCGAATCATTTTTACAAAGTCCTCAATTCATTTATATTTTTACCCCATGGGAACACCACCCCATCAGTCTATCTCCAATTTCCTTTCCCTTGAGGAAGGTAAGAGGTCCTCTTCTTATTCATCTGCCCTCTTCTCTTCGCCATTCAAGATGTTTGTTTATTCGCCGGCGTATTTTCGTTTGCGGAGGAACCCTAATTGCAACAAAACAAACACATTTCCCTCCGTCTTATTAATGAACTCCTTCTCCCCTCTTTAAAGATAATGTTAATTCGATTCCCATTCGTGGGATTAGAAGAGAGATTCACTTTACGAAGAGCGGTGAATGAATTGAGAGACAGACGGAGCTACAGAATTTTTTTTTCTCTCTCTCTCTTGCATAATTACACTCTATATTTCCATACACATACATATATACATGCTGGATAAATGCTTAGCCCGCTGTCCGAAAAACCTCTAGGTTTGACAGTTAGATACGATGCAGTAGAAAAAGTGGCAATGGCCCTGTCATTGGCAATGGAAGCCAAGGTACACGATCTGCACCCTCATACTTTGTGCAAATGACATTAGGAATGAAACGACAAATCAGTACCATTATGAGTAACCTTACAATATACATTAGATATTTAAGATGAATTTCCCAACAGTTCGTAACTACGTACTTCACCCTTAAAATAGTTAAATTATATTGATCTTCGTTTTCTGTGTAATTTTTTTAGCGCTATTCTTATGGTATTAATGAACTGATAACATTAGGGGTTCAATATCATCGCTGTTGCTATTATCAATAACGCTGATTTATATCCTATATTATATTACTATGATGATATCGGATGCCTATTACCTGGGGAAATTCTTCGAATTCAGCTGACACAAGAAAATTTGACCGATAACCAAGATCCAAACTAGGAAAAAAAAAGTGATTCTTTTAATTCCTCTGATATAAGAAGAACAAGAAGAAGAAGAAGACGACGACGAAGAAGAAATCCGTAATAAAGCCAAGAGGATGTGTTTACTTACTTGTAATTAGTTTCCTCAAAGAAGAAAAAAGATAAAAACTTGCCTTCGGATAAACAATCCTCTTGAGACTCAAGGGAAAGTTAAAGATTAAGAGAGAGAGAGAGAGAGAGAGAGAGAGAGAGAGAGAGAGAGAGAGAGAGAGAGAGAGAGAGAGAGAGAAATATTGCGTAAAGTATTCTGTCAAACTTCCATGAGATAATGATAAAAAGGTGGAATGACGGTTAATCTTTCATACTCATACACACACACATATATATATGTGTGTGTGTATGTATATATAAATATTTATGCATATATATATATATATATATATATATATATATATATATATATATATATATATATATATATATATATATATATATATATATATATATTATGATTTAAAGTATTGTAAAATAACGAAAATAAATCATCAAATCATTGGTATTCAAATTACAAATCATCAAAAAATTATGCTAACAGGAATATTATGGTATAATACTGAAAAGAGAATTATTTATTTTTACATTAAGGAGGAGTGTTTTAACGCCGCCATTAAAAATGAGGGTTTCCCTGCTTACCTTCTCACAGAAAATATAATAATAATAATAATAATAATAATAATAATAATAATAATAAAAATAATAAAAATAAAACAATTTCGATTTAATATTTATAATTTTTACGCACATTTACTGTACAGAATATTCAACACCGATTTCGACAGAATTGTTTCTTTTCAGTCTTTTGTAATAGCAATCTTTATATAATAAAACACATTATGTATTTATAATTTTTTCTGTTAAAACGATGATAGTTTAAGGATAATGAGCTCCTTGTTTACACTTGTCGTTCCCCAGTCCCCATAATCCATCGGAAAGGCTTTTAACTTTACCTCAAATACTGGTGAAACTATTTCCTGTCCCAAAATCAAGACCCACCTGTCAAAAAAAAAAAAAAAAAAAAAAAAATTAAAAATAGCTTTTGGGAGCAAGGGAAAAGCTATGTCCTTTTCTAGTCCAGGCCCGTTGAGAAAAAACGGGAAGAATGGTGTCACAACAATCATGGAAGCAGGGCAGACTTACCTCCTATGGATAAAAGTGTCACAAGGAGAATAACGGTGCGGTTCATGGTAAATGTAGGACGGCTGCTTTAATGGGAGTTACGAGGCCACTTAATAGGAGTATTTTCTCTCCTTGAGCTCATTCGAGCAGTGACCTAAATAATATCTACAGAAGAGAGAGAGAGAGAGAGAGAGAGAGAGAGAGAGAGAGAGCACCTTGCAGCGGTGAGGAAAATGGTCGAGAGATAAGGTGTTCAGGACCAATTATCAGACTATTTCCTCACATTCAGTCCTATCGAGGAGATAAGACAAAAGACAGAGCACCAAAATATGAGAGCGAAACTCCAAACAGGGACAATGAAATCCAACGCATAAATTTAACAACCGCGATGAATAAAAAAAATTACGGTATCTAACCAATACTCCCAATTATATACAAGCAGATTTAGCTGTTAATGTGATGTCATCAGGACAAGTTAGGGGCAGCGAATACACTACGAAGAAAATGTTGTGAGAGCCCATTTCAGATAAACTCACCAGAATATCAGAGTTAATAGTAATACACAAGAGGGTTGGAAGACAAATAAAGGACCATGGACAGAAGAAGAGGTAGATTACAGAGGAACATAGATGACGAGGAAGATAATGGTAGGGGAAAGAACAGGCTTAAGAAAGAATGCATGCAGAAACAAATTCTGTCCGACTTTGTCGGTAACCAGGATATAAAACAAGAATAAAGAAATCCATCACCAAATTTTATATCTCTTCATCACCGATATTCAAATAGGAGAGAGAGAATACACAGTTTTCCTAAGATCGCATTACAAAGATCTAGGATTTAGTTCCTTCCGCAGTTTGTTAGTTTCACTAATTGCCCAAAGTCTTTCATCTGCCTGTTCTTCATGTAACAGCAATATATCATCAGTTAATAATTCTGGAGAAGAGTGAAGTACATATACACGACAGCTCCAACGCACACAGTCTACTCACAGGGCACACATGAAATTCCCTTCTTCCCTTCCAAAACAAACAAAACTGGAGCAAAGAAAATGGTGCTCCTCAAATGCTCATTATCCTATAAATCTCAAAGCAAATGTGCAGATGTGAACGAATCCTTTTTCTCAACGTTGATTCTTCGTTTGGGTTCGTTTATGCCATTTAGGGTTTCTGAAAGAGAAACATTTCCAGGGTTTTATCTACGGATTTCACTACCAAGGGAGGGAGGAAAAAAGAAGAAAGAACACTTATGCTGATAAGCTTGTTCAGAGAGAGAGAGAGAGAGAGAGAGAGAGAGAGAGAGAGAGAGAGAGAATTTACATTTTTTTCCCGGATCGCAACCATTTACTACTCGTAAGCGTCTTTTTTTCTGCTAAAATTCCAAATGCCCTGATAAGATGGCACAGCAATCTTGTTATTTATTTTTACTCTTCTAAAAGATGAAATGAATATCATTGTAGGCTTCTGTACCAAAATCTTTTGCTTTATATTACAATAACTATAATATTATTATTAAAATTATTGTTATTCGTCAGGAAAAATCCTACAATAATCCTACAATACCACTGAAATGAAAAGCAAGGTACCATATTTCTCAAAACAGCAGTAACGACAAAACACACAAAACCAGCAGGAAGAAAGAAAAACGAAATAAATAATGATTCATAAACAAAATGATAAACAATATACATCCATCAACATCGATACAGGTCTAAAAAGTTAAGGCTACAGTGTACGTGTTTTTACTTAGTAGTGGAGCCTCTTTTAGATGTGGCACTGTCAAGAGGATAACTAATGGCTCTGCTGTGTGACAACGTGGCACCTAAACAGAATTCGGTTGATGATACTCAGCAAAGTGAGAGGCGCATTATAAAGCCTCGGCCAGTAAGTCTGAAGGTTTCATCATCATGGCTTGGCAAAATACCAGACAACAGTGCGTCCGAAATCTTAAAATTAGGTTGCCAGGGAATGATAATGAAAGCTTCAGGACCGTTAGCTGCGCAAAACTCAAACGGGAGTTTTCGAATGAAACAGAACTTATGGAAGAAGTGCAATCATCGTTAGGCGTCAAGAAAATCTCTGTTTCCTCAACCTTGTTCAAAACATAAAGATCATCTCTATAGATACAGAAAACCTTATGAATGGTACTTACTTTTCGTTAGCGTTAATTTATATAGCTTTTAAGTTCTATGAAAGGTAGCACAAAGAATCGTCACTAAAAATATCATCAAGCTAAACTCTGTAGCCAAATACCTAGGTTACTTGGTTTATCATAAAAGCAACGCATTTAACCAAGTCATTGACAGGATTGAAATTCAACAACAACAACAATAATAATCAAGAGAACTGACGTGTATTTCTGAAAACTCGTCACCTCTTTATCTTCTGATTATCCTCTGCATTGCCTTAAGAAACAAGTTACTGAACGCTCAGACTCAAGTTTTGGTAGAATGAACAACAACAAAAACAATAATAATAACAAAATGGCTAAACAGATGGAAATAATACTCCAGTCTCTGTGAATATAGTCGAGTTATACCGATAAAAAATTTGAAATCGATACACTCGGTGGGTGTTGCTGGCCATTGGGTATATTTTTTTCATGCCCATGTGGGTGGAGGGAGATTTCTGCCGTGACATAAGTGGCACTTTGGAACTTCCGTTCTCTAGTCAGTTTCCTAATGCGTTACGAATTCAGAGGTTCAGTCTTAGACACTGCATGAGTGTGTGATATTCGGGGTTAAAATCCGGATGAACTACAACCTCTCGTTTCAATTAGGTCATATTAATTGACTAAGTATTAATGACGATATTTGGGCCTGAGTCCAACTGCTTGAAGAGAGGGCCACTAGTCCACTTTCCTGCCTTTGTGTATAGTTTAGTAATGATAAAGAATTAATTGTTATTTGTGATCTCTTGTGGCTTAAATCTTATCTTTACTCTTTGCTCGCCTTATTCCCATTGGGATATTCGAGTTTGAGCAAACCAGCTTCCAAGTTAACGGCCATGATTATCATGAATAAGAGTGATGATTATGCAGATTTTCTTTCTGGTGATTAAGATTCCTATTCCACTGAGTATATCGTTATCCATCCGTTCAAGAAGTCTGTTAAGAATGGCAACTATTTTATTTCCCATTTCCACCTCTAGTACTGCCATGTAACTTTATGAGCTTTTTCCTTGTAACACTGCGTCTATATTTCATGTTATTAGCAAGTGTGGTAAACCCTGCCTTATATAAGGTAATCTTCATATACAGAATAAATATCAAATAATTTTTCTTACTTGATTTTTACATCCCAAAGGACCCAATTGCAAAATGTTTCTGTTGTAACAGGCATTCTTAATCAAAATATCTTCACAAGTGTAAATAACTGTTTTTCTTATGGTAATCCAAACGTTATTTTATCGACGTCAAGCGTCAATACGATATTTAACGTTTGTGTTTGAAATCATTAGTTAGTCATCTCCCAATGCCTAGATTTTTTTAAAAAAATAAATTTAGAAACTGTTTTTCCTCTTTATACGTATTAAGAGGCAGACTGAAATATCGTTAATCCAGAGATGGGATGAAGGGAATGGATAGGGAATTGATTGAAATCGATCACATCTTAGTAAACGTTTGCCTTCAGTCAATAACCAAGATATTTGATGATATTCTCTCCCTGAGCAAACGTTGCTGTCAGCTGTCTGTCGGGCAAAAAAAAAAAAAAAAAAAAAAAAAAACTTTCCTGATGTTGGTCTTGTTGGCGCTTCCCCTCGAGGATGAGATGGGCTGATTCAGCAGAGTGGAAGACGCTTAGAGAAGCGTGATGAATATTTACACGATTTATGAAAAGAGAAAAAGATATCTCAAATAGTGATACTTCGAGTCGAAGTTGTCTTTCCGAAGATTTCAGCCCGTTCCCGACGAGAGGTTTGGAATGTTTATGCGGAGGATAGCTGATAATTTGCTCTCTCTCTCTCTCTCTCTCTCTCTCTCTCTCTCTCTCTCTCTCCATTTTACTTATTGAAAAGATTCTCAGAAGGGGTTAATTATACTTTACTGAAAGGCATTCACGTAGAGCTGAAAATTCATGGTATTTCCGAATGAAATCGACAGGCAAGTAAAATTCGTGAATTCTACAAAATGGACTTATATGAAATCTATAGTTTTGGCTGTGAATGGAAGGACGGTTGATTTTTGAGAGGAAAACAATCGATCAGACGTTTATACGGATCAAAACATTTAAACGTAGACTAAACAAACGAGAAATAATCTCTATCTCTAAACAGCTGGATTAAGGAATTATGAGAGAGAGAGAGAGAGAGAGAGAGAGAGAGAGAGAGAGAGAGAGAGAGAGAAATTCTTCATTTTCGTCATTCTGCAGCTCAGGGGCTGTATAACTTACATCTAAAAGACAAATTTCTGTGCCCTGTGGTATAAGTAACTTAAGAGGTCTACATCAGACTTCTGTAAAGCTTGCAAGATTTTATCTCCCGTTACGGGCTTAATAGATTAAGCTGGAGTATTACCCCAGGTTAATCTACCACAGAAGAAAGAACTATGGCTGATAAATTTCTTCTCATGATAGAAAACTCCTGTTTTCCCACCTTCTATGCAGGAGTTAAATTTTATTTTCATAATTTGTTATGTCTTCAAATATCTTAAGAAATCTCTAGGTCAGTCTTTTCTTCTTTCTTTCCTTAAATCTTTAGCTGAAAACACTTGCGGACAGAGTCAGCAGACCGTAAACCCAAGAGGGTTCCAAAGGGAAATCAGCCTGTAGAGAGAGTGACAAGTCATAGGAAAAGGAGATGAATAATTAAATATGGAAGAGTAGAAAATGAAACCGGTATAACTGAAATTAAGGAGACGTCAGCAGAGAGCAGGAATGAATTTATTCCCCGCTTAAATATTTGGAGATCAGAGAATTCCACAACTGCACTAGGCAAATTATTCCTCCACATTTTAGCTTGTAGCCAAGATAAAACTCCTAGCAAACTGAGTAGTAATAAACCTGATGCCATAAAACGTCATGCTGTTTGTAGAAGCAGCCTGCCTAGTGTTGCAAGCAAAAACAGCTAGTTAAGGTAAAGAAGAGTGCAGAGGATATCTGTCGTTGTAGAACATCCCACGAAACAAACATAATGAAGTCACTTTACGTCTATGCCACAAATCAACATTAAAAGTTGGTAGGATAAATTGGCTGATGGCATAACTCAAAATATGATAGAACACTTACCTTTGCATTCTGATTTACATTTAAATGGTACGGTTTTAAATATTAGCGACTCTCTTTAAGACCTTAGCTGTAACTTTTGATAAGAAATTTACTTTTGAAAGTAAATTTCTTATCAAAAGTTACAACTTTGAAAGTAAACCCAAGAGTTTGAAATGGGAGTCAGCACCAGAAGATCACACTGGAGAACAGTACTCCAAATAAGGAAGAAGAAAAGAGTTAAAACGTTTAGATATAACAGCTTCATCTCGAAACATTCTAAAACATTTCCACAAGGTGCCAACTTCTTGAGAAACAAAGGAAGCAATATTGTGTATATGCTTTTCAAAAGTAAATTTCTTATCAAAAGATACAACTAAGGTCTTAAAGAGAGTCGCTAACATTTAAAACCGTACCATTTAAATGTAAATCAGAATGCAAAGGCAAGTGTTCCATCATATTTTGAGTTTTAGAAGGGTAAGCCTCATGCTCCAAAGCTTACGCCACTCATGAATACGTGCCAGATCTCTATTAAAGTATTCTGCAACCACAGACCTATGGCGTGGAGAAGGGAAAACAGCTAGAAGAGTAGCATCATCAGCATATGCAATCAGTTTGTTCACCAGATCTTGCCATATGTTACTAGTATAGATAATAAATAGCAAAGCTACAAGAAAACTACCTTGAGGAACTCCTGAAATGACATTACTATACTGGCCATTAACACAGACTCTTTGGGTTCTGCCAATCAAAAATTCATTTAAAATATTAATAAAAGGTCCACCTACTCCCAATAATCTTAGCTTGTGGACAAGTGCTTCATTATTCACACGGTCAAAGGCTGTACTAAAATCTAGACTGACCATGCGTACCTGTGCACTCTCATCAAGAGCACTCTGCAAGGTGGTAGATATTGGCAAGAGTGCATCACAAGCACCAAGGCCTTTACGAAACCCAACTGTAATGCTGGTAGCAGGTTACTGTCTTCAATAAACCTATGAGACGCTGAGACAGTAGCTTCCCATAAACCTAAGATATAACATGAGTAACTGAAATCAGCCTGTATTCTGAGGGGCATGTCTGAGCACTGGAGTATATTGCATGACTAAAAACATCCGATCAAAAGTGAAAGAGATCGTTTGTTATATAGTTTATTAGCTGAGCTACTATGTTATCTCTTGTCACCAGGGAGAGTACAGACATAAATCCCCAAGCAACTGAAGATTTATTTGAAACACTTTTAGATAGAGTGGTTCGTGGTGGTAGGTTTCTGTTTCCTAATATTAGTAATTATGACTTGGACCATCGGCGGTGGTCTCTTGTTTGTAAATTTTTCCTAAGTATTTTAACAGAGACCTTTCACATTCACAATTGATCCCTGATCCCCTTTTCCTGCCGAGAGCAACCAGATTTGCTGAACAGCAGCACCAATATGCAGTAAATGCGCCTCGCTGTAGAACTTCTCACACCATTGGACTTTGGAAGTCTCCCTGAGGATGTTCAAGAGAAAGTTCAAGAGAAGATGCACTGCATTATTACCCTGATACTATTCTCCTTGCATTCTAATACATTTTTATATATTTATTGATTTATTTTTTTTTTTTTAATAAGTGAGGTGTCTTCTTTTCGTATTTCCCTTTATCTCCTCTTACTTTTTCGTAATGAACATCATATTCTTTGGAAGCTTGAATTTCAGGCCAATGCCCCTGCGGCCTTGTACCATATGAATTCTGATATGCCAGAAGACCACAGAAATCGAAAGATTGCAATAATTCTAAATGCAGTTAACGAGGAAGGCCTTATAATGAAGAAGAAAGGCAAAACAAGAGCTGTTGCTTTAAAGACAATGAAGAAAAACTGAAAATAATGAATACAAATGTAACCCCACAGAAATTTAAAGGGAGAAAAAAATAAGTAAAATAAAAGGTAGGTGTAAAAGACGTGAAAGAATTGAAGAAAACGGAGCAATGGAAAAATGACACTGGTCATCTGTCACTTTCTCAGAACATTAAAAAATGGCGCCCCACAATGATCCTCCCTGAAATGGCGCTAAGCAAGAGCGCGGCTTCTTGCTGAAGAGCCTGAACATTAAAGCACAGCCTCGTGACTTTTGCAAGAACTGAGTATAAAAATTAATATTCTGTGCAACCGAATAAATACAAAACAATAGTTTACTTTGTACATGAATATACTCGGAATAAACCTGCTTCACTAACTGGTGGAGGAACACAACTTGAATTTGCAAACTGAATGTACCCTTTAGCGCTAGAATGGCAGGTAACACAAGAAAAAATCACTGTAGTTAATGATGTAATTTTCACATAAGCATTTTCTCTTTTCTTTTTATCCTGTCAGTAATGAACCCTTGGTCCTTGGATCTGCTTTCCCTCATAAGAGAAGGAACCGCTTTCTCTCAAAAGAGATGGAACTGGTCAAGGAAGAAAAATGAGGAAGAGGAGGAGATGGAGGAGGAGGGAGAGGAGGACTGCAAGGGAGTGAATTTAATCCATTAAATACCCAGAGAGTATATCAGAGGATTTTGCTAGCTTAAGCTAAGCTTTTGCAGTCCTCGGGGAACCAGTCGGAGGGGGTCGGAATCCCCCAAGAGGAATCAGAGAAAGGCTGACTTTTCGTTCCGACTTTTTCAGTTCAAAACTCAGATTAGGATTTATGAATTTATTTTTCATAATTACCGCAAAAATGGAAAAAAGGGAGAGTATCCAGTTGCACATTTTCAGCCGAACATTTACTGACGATTAAGTTTCCTTTATAATTGTAATGCAGCAAATATGAAGCTGTAATCATCACGAATACTATTATTGTCATAAATTCTATCATTAGCATAACAGTCGCAGATCGTTTCTTTATAAAAAAAAAAAACTACTTTGCTGCAAAGTTGCATTGGTTTTGAGACATTAATTAAGGCCCTTTTTTTAACAGGTAAGATTCGTGAAGATGAACTGAATCTTATTAGACCTTCAAGAGGCGCATTGCGCATATCGAGAGTCAAGACGCTTTTTGGGAATGGCAACGTGAATCGGGGTAAAAGAAGTTGAGTGAGGGTAAAAGAAGTACGGCTTTTGGATTACATTTGTAAGGTTACCTGCCTCACACCTTGCTGAGATACAACTTTATTTAATGTTTTCCTCATGTCTGAACCGATTAAGGTGTTGAAGCTGCCCGTACAATCAATCGGACAAGCGAGTGCGAGAGCGGATAAGTTAACATAGTTTCTTGAAACTCGTCATCCCATTTCTCCGAATGCTTCATGCATTAAGAAACAGAACTCAGTTTCTATACCTCCGGGTTCTTTCGCTCATACATTAGCTGTTTCCTAAGAGGCGAATCGCGTAGACATCTCGTATTCTGTTCGTGGATGTCAGACGACCACAAAAAAATCAAGTGAAAAGGAGAATGTTTAGACGAGAATTTTTTTTTATCCGGAGAAGGTACTCTTAATTGCGACGTCACGTGAACAACTTTCTGTCATCTTGACGCCAAATTTTGAAACAAATAATAAATGTTAGTGACAACACTGAAAGAAATTTATTATGTTCGTGTTTGTATGATGTTAACGAAATGCATAACTTCAGTTTTGCTTCAGTGCATTAAAAATACTAATCTGCTTGGTGCAGCGCCTGTTTCTCAGTTGTTAGACAAGCCCAGTTTTATGACCTTTCACAGAATATAACACTCGCGAACAGCCATTAATCTGAACCCATCCAACAAACGTTTGGCAGTGAGATGCGTTAAGACGCCAGTAAAAGTTCTCGCGCGTGACAACTTGTCAAGCAAAAGCAATTTTTACCTTAGTCTCTCATTCAACACCTATTCCTCTTTTCCTTCCCTTTTCCGTCAACGCCTCCTCATTCCTCTTTCCCTCCCTCTTCTTATTTCGGCGCACGGGAGAGATCAACGAAGCTTTAAATTTTCATCATGTTATTCCCGGGGATAGCTTTGTTTTTGTAACAAACACGGAATATATCTAAGATTTATTTACGTTAAAAGTCGATTTAAGAAGAAACTCACTACATTCCGCTTTGATATTGTTGTAAGGTATCTGTGAAATTATTTCCAAATGGTCTCAGATTTTTTTAGTCTTGTCATTTCAGTACAGGATTTAATCCATCTTCTATTTAATTATAGTAGATTAACGTGAATGGCAAAACTTTCCTATTTGAAATTATTTACAGCTCGTAAAAGAGAGAGAGAGAGAGAGAGAGAGAGAGAGAGAGAGAGAGAGAGAGAGAGAGCAGTGTCTCACCAGAAGAATTCTAGAGAAAAATCGTAAGGATCTTTTTGTATTATTTGATATAAAACTAACGATGATTAGGGTTTATCAGATTAGTTGCACATCCTTGGCTATGCCTGCAAGTGCACTGTGAATTAACTAAAAACCAATTTGATATGTGATAAGAATTTTAGGTTGGAGGTACAAATGACAAAATAGGCACTTTTCAGAGTATCGACGGAAAATATATTACTTAACCGCTTGAAACTGATAGGCGCTACAAATAAAAAACCCAACGATAGTTATCCGTAATTAGAGTTTTGTTTTTACACTGTGGTTCGCTGCCTGTCTAGTTAATGATTTCCCAAACAAAACACTTGTAAAAAAAATTGTTATACACATATACCAGTTTCTATTAGCAGAGCATTTAGTTACAGGAAAAATAGGCAAGTAACCGCGGTCATACCACGGTTTTAAAAAGAAAATTGTACCGAGCGATGGATGCGGATCTTAACGATACAGTCTTTGGTGACCAAAGAAACAAAGAATCCCACTCTCTGAGCCATGTTCCTTATCTCCCATTCATGATGAGAATGGTTGCCACGGTTTTTTTTCCTCAGAAGGGAAGAAAGCAAAACATAAAACATAAAGGATGAAAGGAAGTGATGGTAAGTTAGACAACACTTGGAGAATCAGAAAGTGTTTCAGAGGATTTTCTAGCTTACTCAAACCTTGGGATTCCGATCGCAATGATGGAGATATGGTGATGTCTCGAAGGGGATTACAGATAAAGCCGCGTCTAGACTTCGGCGGTCGCGAAGAAGAAATTCGGATTTGAAAATGGAGAATCAGATGTCTCCGTTTGACTTGATCTTGTTACGTCTTTTCCTCCGCACTTGCTGTTATCCTGGTTCCTTGGGGATTCCTGTTTATGATTCAAACTTGACTTTTTATCAATCCGTCTGAGAATTTTCCTTTTTTTCTGTGTATATCTCAGTGCAAAGTAATGTAAATACATTAATTCCAACAACTGTTTAAAGGAGGTCTGGTGACTGAATTCTGGTGTCGTTTGCTTTTCACATTACGCTTCGGCTACCAAATTCTGAAGTTTAAGAATTTCCAATAACTACCAAGTACCACTGATTCTTATCTCATTCTTTTAATTTTCATTTTTGCCATCGTACCTTTTCTTCTTCATTACCATGTTCCTTATTTTCTTCATGGTTCTTTTGTATGCTGTCTCAGCAATGCTCTGTGTCCTCAAAAAAGATATAGTGCCTGATGTTTTTTTGATTCACTCCAACTTGACCTCAATTTCTCGAGTTTCAAGTGGTTTTTTTCTCGTTTTTCTAAATTTTTCTTTTATTGACATAAGCGCTTACTCTAACTTTGTTTCTATTTTTCTACCAACCTTTTGCCATCTTACATAATATATATATATATATATATATATATATATATATATATATATATATATATATATATATATATATATATATATATATATATATATATATATATATATATATATATATATATATATATATATATATATTACATATACATATATATATGTATATGTATATATACGTTTTTATGTTTTTCCTGGCGATTTAGTTTGAAATATTCTCCGTGAGACAGGTAGCAACAATTTCAGGTAATTTAGCCTTGTGATTCTGACTTCGGGGTCCAGGAAAACATAAAAAAAGAGGAAAACAAAAGGGGAATTTCATATGAGCGTAAGGCTCTTAATATTGAGGAAAATATTACGTAAACATGTGGGCAAACTTGCAGGAGTGTATTTACATAAATGACATTAGTACGGGAAAGAGGAATGCAAGTAGATTATTGATCCTGAAGGGGATTCCTATGGGATGGATGAAACTGGGGGATTCCAGACACAGTCCAAGAAGCTTCCACGATATAGGGTCCCTCTGAAATGAGAGATATGCACATTATACGCCAGTAATGAAAATAGACAAAAGAATAATGAATTCCAAGCTGCACTGAGGGTGCCAAGGGGCTTCGATGAATTAATAAGGACTTAGTACTGCCGACGCTAGAGGCGCACGGACATTCGACAAGCGATTCGGTGATTACTGGCACTTAAGTTAAGTAAATGTTGCGAGGAAAAAGCGTGACTGAATGGACGTCTTCCAGGGCACTTTACCGTAAAGCAGATTTGGTTCCAGCGCAGAAAGTGGTCCGTGGATGACTTGCGGCTTACGAGGGCGAGTTTCTTCCACGTGGTGAGATGCAAGGACTTCAGTAAAAGGGCAAGGCGATGAGGACTTCTCGAAATTCCAAGCAGATGGAGTGTCCAGCCAGGCTCCAAGGGAACACATGTTTGGGGCCGATGCACAGAGGAGAAGTATACTTTGAAAAGGGCCACGTGGTTAGCTAAGGGCACTGCGGGCCAGGGGCATGTGGCTTGGTCCTTACTCCATCCTATCCAGCGCACGTGTGAGAGCGAACCTCAGTTTTGTTTCTGCTTTTATCTCCTCCTATGGGGCAGGGGGCACGTCCAACACATAGTGGGGGTTGAGTCATGTTCAGCTGATGCCCGCAGGGGTTTTTTGCCTGAAAACGACGACCAGACAGATTCACGTTTGTCTCAGAAATTATCTACTTAAAGGGAGTGGCCTTCAATCCGTTTTAATCTCTTGTATTCTGACCGTGCGAAATATCGAAATATCGATCGGCCGACAGTAAATGAAAACAACAAAAAAAAAAAAAAAAAAAGGGGGAAGCAATTTGCTAGCGAGTTCTTGCTAATTATGATAACATATATATATATATATATATATATATATATATATATATATATATATATATATATATATATATATATATATATATATATAACCAACTAATTCTATATTGTGCATGCCTTTGTGCAATGTTTTTCTATTCAAAGGTAAACAGGCATTACAACCAACTTCAGGTGTGTCCTTCATTTTTCCTTTCGCCTTTCCTTATTCTTCTTCAACAACCTTCCCCTACTTTTCCTCCTCCTCCTCCTCCCAGAAAGTCAAGATAACTGTTTGCTCGAGAATAAGTTTTTCCTCGAGCGAAACTCTAATTGCCCCTAAGCAAACGCTCTCTGTCTCATACTAGAAACTGCTGCGCTTTCTTCTTTTGTCTTTCCTAAATGATGCTGATCGATTCGGTGTACTGGATACAAGAACATTTTATATCAAATGGAAGAATCCTTTTATCTTCTCTTCAAAACTGTTTTTCGTGTGAATGTGGCTACTGCATTACAAGTGGATAATCTAATTAATTTGAAGAGATACGCAGGACATATCTGTATAAGAATCGCTCGTATTTCTCTTCATCATCATCGCCTCTCATAATTTTCCTATACTTTCACTTCCATAAAGCTCTTTCCATCTCCAGCTCTCTGTCGCATAGTCATCATCTATGTCGACCTTCTTATGTATTTCTATAAATCAAAGTTTTTGTACCAAACTAGCTTCCTTGATATTATCATCGCCTCTGCTTGTACTCTATTTCTGCTTAAGTCTTTGAATCTTCCCGCAACGAAACTTTTTCTGAAAATAATAGATTGAAATCTTACGGATGTCGCCGGAAGAGAGCTACTTGTTTCCTTACACAAATCACATTTGCTTATACTCCTTCCAGCATTCCTCCGAACACTAATTTTGTCCTATAAAAACTAAAGTAGTTTCAGGCCGTTCTAGGTACAATTTTTGTTCTTGGTTCACCTCGAATTAAGAACGGCCATTCCTCATTTAACTCGACATTCTGCGAAAAGTATTTTTTATTTTTGTATTTTACAGATGAAGGGATTAAATCTTTATTTTCTCTCTCTCAATAAATCTTTCCTAACTTTTCTTCTTTTTCATAACTTTTCATTATATACTTTCTTCTCCAACCTTGTGAAGATTCTCAAACTTCATTTTCCAGGGGCAATATTTTTCACGGCTCTTATTAAAACTCCTTTCATTGAAAACATTAGATGATATTATTCTCAAACTTCCTTCGAAAATTAATTTCCATCACATGCAATCTTGAAGGATGGCCTGAAATGCAGAGTTGTAATATCAAAATATTATGATTTTGTTTATTTGTAAAATGAATATGCTTTCACGATGATTAAGAAAAAGAACAAAATTTCATGACGAATCCCTTGCCCAATACTCCTTAAAACCCTTCTTCTGAATGGGAAACACTGAAGTTCAATTTCATTTCATGAGTTTCTCATGAAATGAAAAGTTGAACTTCAGTGTTTCCAGGCACGAGAAAAAGAAAAAAAAAGGGGAAATGAAAAATGTGGTAACGTATCGCAGAAGAAGAAGCATAAGCTGAAAAGTTCCAAAGCTTCGATGCAGGAGAAAAGAAACAGTCACCGACCTATGTACTTATAAAGCTAACATTTATTCGTATAGTGCTTATATTCAATAACAACAGACTGCAGGTAACAAATTTCACGTTTAGATTTGCCGTCCTCCATCCCGGGTAGAGCTTCTCTCACCTCTGGCCACTAAACAAGTATGTCAAATGAGGGCACCTTGATCTGAGCTTTGGGACTGTACTTGAGATCTCTCGAGCCGTCTGGACCTTTTCTGACATTACCGCCGTTTTTGACGACGTGGATGCACTAACAGTAAAAATACTCATCTACTATCATTTTCGTTGTTGTTGTTTTATCCCATTTGCGGCCCCCTTGACGACCGGGGACTCCCAGTCTCCTGTAAAAGGCCATTTGAGTCCCTTTGAATTCCAGACTTCAGAGAAGTGTTTCGAAAATGCGCCGCGAGGAAACTTTTTCTTGTCGTCCCTTCGTAATGACGGACGAAACAACAAATGTTATTAAAGTTTACGAAGCAAAACAAGAGGAAGAAGAAGAAGTTTCTTCCCTCAACTTCTGAGGAAAAGTTTTATCGCTGTTATTAGGAGGGAGTTTAAGAAGATGGCGCTTTTGTGAGGAAAGGGGCGGGTTAGGGGTTGGGGTAGGGAAAGGGGAAAGTAGAGGACTGTACCATCTCTTCGTGTAATCATTATGCTCATAAATATTCCATAACTTATGTAAATTCCACGTTTAATTTAAGAAAGAAAAGTTTTAAAAAATTTTGTACATAAATAAAAGAATAAAGAAAAACGGAAAACAAATGTAATAAAAAATGATCTGGACAGTGTCATTATAAATATCAACCATAAAGTTGGAGAGGAAAATGTACTAGGAGAGTCTCAGAAGGTACAGCTAACGAAAAAGTCTCACGGAAAAATTCTATACGAAGACCGTGGCAAGGTAACTGATCTTTATGACTTCCAGTTGGAAAGCCTCAAGGCTCTACAATATCAACAAAATGTTGACGGTAGATAATATCTTTTCATTCAGTTTCTCAATGACGTTGGATCAGATTTGTTTAGTAAGATGTTACGTAACAGCAAAAGACGTGAAATGTATCTCTGTTTCTCTTAAAGATGGTGTATGATTAGCCAAGATTAGAGCTTGTGGAAAAAAACAGTTGCCAATTAATGCCAGACACAATCAGTTCCAAAGAGGTTATGTTTATGAACGTCAGAGACGCCTTACCTTCAGTTTGGTCTTTTACATAACAGTACTGTGTAGGCTGATTTAAAACGACAATAACTCTGAACTAAATGGAAAAAAAATTGGCAATAAAATGGGAAAACAGAATGATTACATGAAATAAACGGTGAAAGTAAAAGGAAAAATCTTATTCTTTTTCCCTTTTCTTATTTGAAGTGAGGCTGACCCTATTTTAATCGTCCTTGCTTTCATCCTTTGAGATTCAGTCTAGACACAACTGGTTTACCTGTCCAGAAACTCGTCAAGACAAGTTTTCACCACAGTGCCATTTATGGCTATTTTCTCTCACAGCACTCCACTATAGAAGTAGAAAGTGTTACCACGAGCGTAATCAATTTGATACTGTTTGCATCGTAAATTTTGTAATGATTATTTTCGATAACCTACAGTACATTAACACCGAAACTATTTCCAAAAACTTGTCTTCTTAAAAACGATGTCCCTATGAGACCACAATATCCGCTAAAGAGTGTCAGCATGTGAGGGCAGAGTACTTTTCAAGTACTGGTTTCGCGGACTTCCTCGATTAAGCATATCAGAAATATAATTTTGCATATCTTTTGTCACCTGTCCAAGCAATCGGTAAAAAAGTAAACTAAAATAAATATTTTAAACTGGAAAACATATGGATATTTTATAGAACATATATTTATATGTACATGGTTACTTTTCACATGCACTTCCTCATCACTGTGGAGTTCACTTTAATGATTTTTTAAACGAATTTGACCTTCGCTCATGTTTTAACAATGTATACATTTAAGGATGGTTATTAATAACCCTGTTGCAATAATAAATTATGGAAGGGAATTTCAGGTTAAAAAAAAAGTTGAAAAACAACAGAGTAAAATTTGCCAGCCCCTCCTGGCCGCAAAAGAAAGACAAAAATGACTAAAAATAATAATTCTACGCAATTGTTTTATTTCACCAAAGTATGGATTTCAGAGGCTGAAAAAAGGAAAAAAATAAAATATCTCACTGATAATACCGGAAAAAAATGGATGTTTACCGAACCGAGTACCTTCAGTATCAAAAAGTACTAAGAAACATTCATCCACTTAAGACACTTTCTCTGGTCAAGAACTCATTAAGAAGTAATAACGTTCCCCGACATCTACTGATGAGCATCTTATTATTACGCTCGAATAATCACGCATAAAAGAAAAACCTTCGGCATACAAAGGGAAAGAGAAATGGGAAATAACATAATATCGAAGCCCGTGTTTGTCGTTCACTCTTCAGATATTCCTCCTCCTCTTGTTCTTCTCTCTCATTTCTCTTTTTTCATGTTCTTCCCTCTGCCTCTATCAATTTCGTATTTGTCTTTCTCCTTCCTCCCCCTTTCTCAATTTGAGGCTGAGAGAGAGAGAGAGAGAGAGAGAGAGAGAGAGAGAGAGAGAGAGAGAGAGAGAGAGAGAGAGAGAGAGAGAGAGAGAGAGAGTCTACGGATAAGTGACAGCACAACTCGATTTCATTGTAGAAATAAACCCTTTGCTAGAGAATGAACATGCGTTTACGATCACACTAAACTTTTGGATGTTTGCACTTTTTTAAATATGCGTGAATTTGCCCTCAGTGTCTGTCAATGTAAACAGAAGATAAAGAGTCTGTTATTACGAGATGTAATCCATAACAAGAATAACAATAGCAGAAGTGGAAGTATCTCTGCTTCAATCAATGTACAAAGTGATATTCATAAAAATCCTTTAACAGCATATATGCTCACTGGGCACTTCTGAAGGCTGAAATGGGACTGACAGTATGGGAATAACACGAGAGATTGAAATACCACGATACCAAGCGTGATAGAACCTAGGGTGGATATGGAAGAGGGCTGAAAATATATAACCATACAAATTCCTCTTTACATAAACGGCATTTTTTCCTTGATAAGTGTTTGACATAATCCCTTCCAATGGTCATCTAAAGCTCCCTAGAACAGGTGCAGAACACTTCTATTTGGGATCTGCCAGAGCCTTCATCAGTTGCGTATGTTTGCAGTGTTTGGAAACACTTGCATAAGAGAGCTATTTTTGCCAAAGATTTTTTGATAGTTATCAGATCTTTACATAAAGGGAACCAGTAATGAGATTATATATATATATATATATATATATATATATATATATATATATATATATACATATATATATACTGTATATACATACTGATCTATCTATCGCTAGAACTTGCGATATTTTGTTTCGTAGAGCTGGAAGAAGGAATGAAAGGAGTTGACTCACACCTCCTCAGGGTCATTCATTCCTTCCTCCGGCTCTACGATTATATATATATATATATATATATATATATATATATATATATATATATATATATATATATATATATATATATATATATACGAGTATATACATATATACTCACACACACACCGTTACAGCTTTTCAAAAGCTAGGGATTTAGGCAATTGGTCTGAATTTTGAGATAAATATAAAAGATTTTTTCTTAGCAGAGAGAAATTGCTTGGTAAATCATACAAATTTAAAAAGGAATCTGGTGAAACAATATCTGAGTGCTTCAGGGCCTGAGTTTTAGCTAGCGAAATTTGGAAAAAAATCTGATGAAAACCTACCGTATACAGATTTATGACAAAAATGCAATTAACAGAAGGAAAAGGCATTTATAGCTATGAAATTTTCTTTCATAAAACATCATCAGTACTTGCGATAAAGAAACCCATTCAGAAAGAAGACAAAAGAGACGTATTTTTTCAGGCAACCAGTCACTGAAAATGCGTCTTTGATTGAAACAGTCCAAGACTTACAGCAACAACATGCATCATTTGATATATTCACATGACCTCTAAAACGTAAGAAACCCTCAATCAAAACGAAACAAAAGGACTGGTAGTAACCCGAAGGAACCATAAATAAAGAGCGAAAGGACAGGGGGACGTGCTAATCGTGACAGCGAGCGGCCGAAGGGACGCTGGCTCTCACTCTCGCTCTTCCATCAGCCTTTCTAATAAAATTCAGGTGTGCATAAATCTCTCCCTGGTGACATATTGTGCCGCCCTGAGAACACCCATAAATCAGCTGCTTGTCAATAGGCACTCAAGCACGCGTTTGCTTTCATATCGATGCGAAGCAATGAAAAGCATACATGGAGGCCAACGCAGACTGGAGGGAAACTTGTTCATTCAGGGACAGTCATCAGCATGCATACTTCTTCAGGCACAGACAGTTCCATAAAAACAAAACTCTTCATGCAAGCAGATGACAGTCAGATGCAAACAAAGAACGCCATGCATATTTATAAAACCAAGCACGGCAACTACTAAACACACTCTAGCACTTCCTTGCACTCAGTTGCCTATGCATGGAAACTGTTTATATAAATGGATACAATAACTATTCATTCTTGGGTTTTTCATGTTCATGGGTCCTTCCTGGAAACTCCAAGCCACTTCCATGTATCGTTTTTGTGGCTTTTGGGAATCAAATCCTTCTGACTTGAATGAAAAAAAAAATGAGTTTGCATTGGGAGAGCATGAATGAATGAATATACAGGATTTAGGCCAAAGGCCAAGGGCTGGGACCTATGAGATCATTCAGCTCTGAAACGGAAATTGAGAGTAGAAAGAACTGAAAGGTATGACAAGAGGAAAACCTCGCAGTTGCACTATGAATTAAGTGTTAGGAGAGGGTGGAAAATAAGATGGAAGAAAGAGAATACGGACGGACGTACAGTAAAAGGAATGAAAGGGGTTGCAGCTAGGGGCCGAAGGGACGCTGCAAAGAACCTTAAGTAATGCCTACAGTGCACCGCATGAGGTGCACTGACAGCACTACCCCTCTACGGGAGCACTGGGAGAGAACAAAAGAAAACAAGTAAAAAATGCGCCGTAGTGTCTCCAGCGTAACCGAGTTTTCTGAACAGCGTATAATCAAGGCCACCGAAAATAGACCTATCTTTCGGTGGTCTCGGTACAATGATGTATGAGCCGTGGCCTAAGAAACTTTAACCACGGCCCGGTGGTGGCCTGTCCTATATCGTTGCCAGACGCACGATTACGGCTAACTTTAACCCTAAATAGAATCAAAACTACTGAGGCTAGAGGGCTGCAATTTGGTATGTTTGATGATTGGAGGGGGGATGATCAACATACCAACTTGCAGCACTCTAGCCTCGGTAGTTTTTAAAATCTGAAGGCGAACAGAAAAAGTGCGGACGGACAGACAAAGCCATCTCAATAGTTTCTTTTACAGAAAACTAAAAAGTCCTCCTGGACGGAAGAGGTGAATCATCCCCAAAGGGCCCCCGCCTTTTTTTTTTGAGCGTTCAAGCATTACTAGAGAGGGTGAATGTACGAGCATATTACTCACAAGAAAATCATCAAACACAAAATAATTATAAAAGCTATTCAGGGCATTTTCTATATACAAGGAAAATTTAATCTTATGCTAAAATCACAAACAGGAAGTTCCGTGATGGGATTTAAAAACTAAGTTTTTTGCTAATATATTCTCCTTGAAAATTACATTAATTATTTTTCACGATACTTTTCATTTCAACAGTTGCTTTGGTACCGCGCTTCCAAGGCGAAAATCTAGTCACGTCACATCAGCGACAGAGCATAATCAAAATCTTCATGCAGTTAAGAGTAAAAGTGCAATAGTGTTCTGATATATATATATATATATATATATATATATATATATATATATATATATATATATATATATATATATATATATATATATATATATATATATATATATATACACATATAATCACACACATATACATTATATATGTATATATATATATACATACATATATATATATATATATATATATATATATATATATATATATATATATATATATATGTAGATAGATAGATTAAAAACTAATGTCAGTTACACATGAGTGATCATTCTTAAACGATGCCCTTGTGGAACGGAACTGAAATGTTAATTTCTAATGATAGATATCACAATGGCAGAAAATTTTTTTTAGAAAGCTTTGTTCATAATACCTAGATTTACTTTCCTACAAACCTATAACTAAACAATAACCACTTAAACAGACGCGTTTTTGTATCATTTATACATGCCATGATGCTGGAAACAACGAAGCATTAACTTCCCACTCATTTATAAGCAACACACACTTTCTCTCTCTATCTCCACCTGGAAGTGATCTACACAAGGCGACAGTCATGACAAAGCTTCTTCTGCCAAAGCCCATCTGGAGAGAAGAGACAAGAAAGCGACTCCATTTATTTACATTTCGCCCACCGTTAGGACCTCGTTCCTCACTCTTAGGACGAGAAGACAGAGAGAGAGAGAGAGAGAGAGAGAGAGAGAGAGAGAGAGAGAGAGAGAGAGAGAGAGAAATAAGCGCCTCAAGAGCTAAAAATAGATTCCCTGACCGAACACCACAAATCTACGGCAGGAGAAAAATCATCTATTTCCCTTAAGGGTGTCCCCTTCAGGAGTTTGGGGAGAGGGGGGGCGGTTGTGGGTGTATGAGGAGGAGGAGGCATCACTTTAAGAGTTGGGTCAGGGGGAGGGAGATTAATTCTAGGAAGAAAGATTCATTTAAGATTGAAGATTTTTTTTTTTTGGGTGGTTTAGGGAAAAGAACAGCCATTTTGAGGAAAAAACCTTTCTCCCTCGGGAAATATACGCTATAAAAGAGGATGCATCCTTTCTGGAGGAAAATTAATTTAGATATTTTCTGAAGGAAATAAATAAAACCAGATACTGTGATTACAGTCTTACTCAAAACACACTGACGACAAAGCGAACCGATTATGGTTGAAAAAGAGAAACCATTACTTACATCACAGGCATATTACACACCACAAACAGGACTTGAATAATTAAATTTTCAGCTTATGAGTATGCACATACGCATAACACACTTCCAACCACTAAAGCACGCGCGCGCACACATACACACAACACATACGCACACAAACATGTATATATATACATATATAATATGTATATTGTGTGTTTGTGTAGTATATATGTTACATAAATACACTAGGCGTACTCGTAAAATGATTAAATTTTTCTACAGGTTTTCATCTGATCTAAAGTCAATGTTCTGAGTATGGTAGATAAACATTAAAATATTCTTTTCTTCCAAAGAGAAAATGATATTAATACACAACTGTTGTTAAACTGGCCTTATGCCAAGAGAGACGATCCTCCTTGAGTACCTAGACTAGATGGGTCACTTCCTTGATATAGATGAAAGGTTTGGATTGGCCTCCCTTGGAAGCATCCCTTGCAAGGGTTCAGCTCCACTGTTTTGTGGAAGAATATTAATTGAAGGCTAAGGGATCTTCGCCAAAAGGCGAGGCGCAGTTATGAATGTGTTAGGCACTCACAAAAGGAATCGAAATCTGTGCAGGCAAAAGCTACAGTGGTCCCGCTCTTCAGCTATTCTGGTTTATCTTGTCCTGAGGAGAAGGTTCATCTTAAAACGGGATTATATTGCCCTTGGCAGCTACTGGTCTCCAAACAGCTTGCTCAGGCATACATACCAAAACACTGACTTTGGTGGTCGTTGGTTTGAGAGAGGGATGGCCTTCAAGACTGCTACGGGAGTCAAGTTCTAAGCGCAATATGAACAGCAGTAATCGATGAAACATTTACCAAGTCCTTCTTAAAACACACACATGAAGGTTCTTAAAAATATTAGCAGGACCACTCCATGAAACTGGGTCCTAAGGCCATGCACAAGCCAAACCTGATCATGGAAAACAAAGCACTACCCAACACAGAATTTCAAGTGCCTCAGTAATACATTCCCGACCAAACTTCGGATCTCGTCTCCCTCAGCATCATCGAAATGAGCGATCTGCTATTCATAATTACATTGACAGCGAAGAAAGATCACTTGGTGACAGAAGAGGCAGTGTCGCTAGCCATGCTTTCTATTCAAGCATCACTGGAAGGATCAAACTGAAAATTCAAGCATGCTCCTTTAAACTGAGTTAAGGGAAAGGTTTCGACCTGCAACTATGGCATCAGACAAAAAAAAAGGTACGGAAGGAAGATCGAGAAGCGAAGAAACGGGAAACATCACTATGTACTGTAGGTGGCTGGGACAAATCAGAAAAATTCCAATGAAATGGAAAAGGAAAATTCAATACAAACCCGTTGTTTTAAAGAAAACAGAGCCTAACGGATGTGACAAACCACGAAATGCAAAACTTTAGGGAGTGAAAGGGAGAGGTAGGTTTATGAAAGGCTGAATCGAAACCTTCAGGCGTATTTGTTCATTAACCGTATTTTACCAAAAGCTGAAATTTTGCAAAGCTCAGACCGAAGGACAGGTATCTAGAGATTATTACTATATCACTAATGAGACTGTGATATGCAGTCAAATGTATATCCCAAACAACGACAACGACATAGCTTCAAAAAAAAAAAAAAAAAAAAAAAAAAACGGGAAGCATTAAGTTTTAAACTGAGAGAGAGAGAAAGAGAGAGAGAGAGCGCATCTCATGTCTGCAGTCATTCCTACGAATTTCTCGGTTTGAAAGCAGAAAGCTATATGAAGCGAGAAGAGGTTCCCCTTTTATATTAAACTGAAAACCATAAAACAACAACAACAACAAATGCATAATCAAAATTATTGTGCTGGATACTCGTGCAACAAAATTTCATTGTTAGAAATACCACTGTAACTCATACCAACTGGCTGACGTCTGAACAAGGAAACTATAAATGAATTTCAATGAAGATGGGGATTGTAGATTTCAGAAAATTTAATAAATACGGTAACTGACGTCATCATGATGAGAGGAAACATAAGGAGAGCCTGTACGACTTTAATTGGGATTGGAGTATAGCCAAATGGAAGGGAGGAGAAACATATCTTTGGCAAAAGGATATGAAGTGTGGGTGAGAAAGAAAGGGTGGCTGCAGAAAAGGTTTATTTACTTCTTGGGGTCACTCTGAACATGTGACAGTAACAGAGAGAGAGAGAGAGAGAGAGAGAGAGAGAGAGAGAGAGAGAGAGAGAGAGAGAGAGATCAAAGAAACGACTACTTCGCTACATCATTCTTCAACTAAATCTAATTACTGTAAAAAAAATCCCTGCACTGCTTGTCATTTCATTATTCTCGTACGTTTGGGACGCGATTGAAAATAATGGACGTAGTACTTTCATAATCGCCATGCATTTCTTTTCCGAGACTAATCTGGCTTTCATTAACTTGTCCAACGTACTTTAATCTTCACAATAAATCAGAAAAATCAGAGCATTGTTTTCTTTTCTGTCAACGGCATTTTGCGCAACCTTGTCCTTGGATTACGTGACGTCTTTGGGCCTCGAACGAAACAAGCTGGTACATATTCTCTGATCTGCTCTCCGGGAAATGTTTATTAAAATTCAGCCTTTGAACAAGAATTATGATACAGTAGATTAACCTGTTTCCTACTGAAATACTATAAGGACAAACTGATAAATAGGGTAAGATTAATGAAAAAATGCACAAATTATTCAGCTGGGAGCTTAAGAGAGCCTGCCCAACTCCAGTCTAGGTAACTGAAGATTTTATTCCTCTGATGAGTTAAGACTTTTTTTATCATTAGACGAGGGGTTCATGCCCCTACCCTGCATCTCACACAGGAAATCGATACATATAGATCAACTGATGTGATTCCTCCTATCTAAATTCTGACACTGCACTGTCAGAAGTTACATGTTTGATAATACTGTTTGTTCAGTCTTTTAATCTCAAATTCCTTATCTCCACATTTGTTGACCTGCTGACTTTACTCACTTAAGAGTGGCAAGTTTTCAGTATCTAAAGGAAAGCATCTTTCGAACACTCTCATTCTTTGTGATGCTACACTGGCTCTGTCGTTTGCCATAGTTCCATAGTTCAAACGTGTTACGAGTTTTCTTCGCGTCTGACACCAGCCTCTTTATCCACATATTTGAAATTTAGGGATATTTTTCATTGGTAGACTTCTAAAGTGAAAACCCGCTCTAAGTCGAATGTGCAAACTCAGAAGGAAGCGATTGATTCAGGGTACCAGTAAAGACTTGGGTAAAGATAAGGATATGACATCAATAAAATTATAAAAATTTAAATTTAACAAAATACCGGCATGCAGGCACACCAGTTTCGTGTAATAACCAAATCTAAAAACAGGAATGTGAGGAAAACGGAAAATCTAAAATCTAAATTTTCAAATCCGATCTATCTCCCTTGTCGCAGGTGGGGGAACTGCCCCACCCCCTCCAGTCAATTTTCATATCCCATGAGAGTTGATGGGCTAAAACAAGTTGCCAAAAATCTCCTAAATACTCACGTGGCAAAGAATAAACAATTCAGTAGCTCCCATAACAAAATACTTTATCTACAACATCCACAGCCGCCCTCCCCCAACCCAAAGCGTTTTCTTCTTCAAGGGATGAACCCAGGTGCTATGGTTTTAGTTGCTGTTAAAATGTGAAAGCAAAATACAGGAGAACAGGGCTCCGCCCTTTCCACTGTAAAATATTAGCTCATATACGAACGTTAGTAAACAAAAGACGCTTCGCAAATACATGCAATCAAACAAAGTAATGTTTTTCACTATAACTCTTATATATATATATATATATATATATATATATATATATATATATATATATATATATATATATATATATATATATATATTATACGTATATACATATACATATGTGTGTGTATTTATATATGTATTCACAAATATTAAACAATAAATATAGTTTAATATCCAATTCACTATACTTGTACCCAAGGGGAAGTATAAACGATAAATGTTTCCTCACCAGTGTGAGTATAAAACATTTCACTGTGTATGTGACAAAAATTCTTAATTAGCCACGTGCTACAAACTTATCAATCAGCTTTTATGGTGGAGATGTGTTGAAATCAATTCAAAGCACAAAATCTGAATTCGACAGGCATCGAAGTCGATATCACGTTATACCTTTCTTGATGGCTCAGTGGTCAAAAGTCACTGTACGTTATTGCTTCTCAACCAGGCAGCGGTTCGGATCAGTTATAATTACCCTTGGGTGTACTGGAAGTTATTCACGAGGTATAGTGAAATGGATATTGAACGATATTTGGGGCTCAATATTTGTGAATATAAAAAATCTCAAGGTTTATGTGAAAATGTGCAAATCTCACACACACACACACATATATATATATATAAATATATATAAATTAATGTACCACATCGTTTATTTAAGAACGACTTTTTTCAAAAGCCATACGAAAGTCTAAGTATGTAATTCCGCGGCCTCGTTAAACTGCTATTTATGCTCATAAAGATAATTTTCCATATCTGAGTATTATTTGCCCGCGCGATTCTGACGCAATTTTTCAAACGGGCCCACGAACTCCTAATGATGTCACAGGGTAAATTACCCGGCTCTTAAACTTCTCTAACACCCTAAAATTATAAGTAACATTAACATGTAGCAAGAAAGTGTAATTTTCAAGTTGTGGTTTTCGTCCTATTGGCATATTACCATTTCATTTTTGAATGAAGAGGAAAAAAGAGAATGAGAATGATTTCAAACAAGCATTACACCTTCGATTTACCATGACCCACCAAGACTGAAAATATGGCAGCAAGGGTTACATCCCTAAACGCTTAAACATGCTAACTGAGGGATAATTAGGTATAAACTGAAACATGAAAAACATGCAAATGCAAATGAAAATGAATGCGAAATAACTTCCATATCAAACAACCCTTCAGTAATATCACAGTGCAGTTTATGGACAGCAATTACTGAACTATAAATGAATTTTTCCCTTTTCCTAAACTTTCAGGGTGACAAGGCTGACGAACTGAGAAATGAATATGAAGCTGTTGAATTTCTGTGACTGATTTTTTTAAAACATACAGTGTCAACTGGTGATAGTGAAAAGAGGTTTGCAGAGCACGGTGAATGATTCTGAGTGTCTGTAAGACGAGAAATTTGAAAGGGTTATCATGTAGATCTGTTCAACTCGTTTCTCTCTTGGGGTACTGCAATCTCGCTCTTTTGTTCAGTCTGACCAGTAGCTCTGTCATTTCATCTAACTTTCAACCATACTAATTGCTTGTGCCAGTGTGCTTATTTTCTAGTCGTTGTTTTTTAAAATAATGTGAGAATGAATGAAGACCACCAATTATCCATATTTTTCATACATTATAACAAGTATAGCACTTACCAAAGATATCGACAAGATGGACATGTGTTCTGATACAATGTATGACATGTTCACTTTCCCCTAAAAGACAATTTACCGTTCTCTTTGAAGTCACTGAAAAGAAAATATAAAGAAGACTCATTATATAATCAACTTCTCCCGTCTGTATCTGAGCTCTTACTGCAGATCAAAGGGTATCATTGAGCAAGAGCCCGTGCTAACGCAAAACCATCACGATTCTACGACAAAATTAGTAGGCCCTATGATCTTCTGTTGCTATTTAAGAAGACAAATTCCCTCGATAGTTTCTCTTTTGTTGAGCTACATCGCCTCCCTTTCCCTGTCCTCTTCGGCTAAAAATGGTAATAAATCTAGGAGCAATTCCGTAGATCTAAAGGATTTCTATCTTTTGCGAGAGTCTATTCGTTTAAGTTCGTTTGCGCGTTTTACGATTTCTCAAAGACAGACCTTTCTCGTGATTTATCTGGAAGGGGAAAGGAGGGAAAAATAAAACACTTAGTTTAACAGCTTTCAGAGAGAGAGAGAGAGAGAGAGAGAGAGAGAGAGAGAGAGAGAGAGAGAGAGAGAGAGAGACTTACAGTTATTGTCTAAAACGCTAGAACTCTGCTTAGATGGAATAAAACAGAAGCAGTTGCTCATCTGAGTGAGAAAGGGACATTGATTCAGAAGAAAGGGATAAGATAAGAAATCAAAATAACAACCAACCAAACAAAAAGGGGTGGCATGAAAAAAGTAAAACGTCAAATACGAATCAAATTAATGTCTTCCGCAAGAGGACTGGAGGATGCAGCAGAGGAGACTATATTATGGCAGAGAGAGAGAGAGAGAGAGAGAGAGAGAGAGAGAGAGAGAGAGAGAGAGAGAGAGAGATAATGTTGTTTGCTTAGGTGCAATTAGAGTTCCCTGAAAAGATAAAACTGACTCTCGGGTAAACAATCTTCAAGACTCACCAGGAGCTGAAGGGAAGCAAAGAGGGTGGGTGAGGGGTGGATCATTTCTCCAAGGGGTGGGTGGATGCAGACCCAAAAGCCCCGGCCTCCCCCCACACCCTACTCAAACCTCATAACACCAATTAGCATATTCAGAAAGGGATAATAAATGAAAATGTTATTCTTTTTTACCTTTTAAAGAAAACAATATTAGGTCAGAAAACAAAAAAGGATAACTATAAAAGAGTGGACGTCCAGAGAGAGAGAGAGAGAGAGAGAGAGAGAGAGAGAGAGAGAGAGAGAGAGAGAGAGAGAGAGAGAGAGGTTTCCATATTCATTAAAGGCTTTCTGTGGTATTTTAACTGGAGGGTAGTATGGAAGAAGTTAAAGTAAAGGTAAAAGACCCAAATAAACGCGTTCGCTCTCTGTATGTGTGTGTTAGAGAGAGAGAGAGAGAGAGAGAGAGAGAGAGAGAGAGAGAGAGAGAGAGAGAGAGAGAGAGAGAGCTGACGTTCCAATTTGTCCCGCTAATGAATCAGTAAATTATGTATGATACTGATCACCTTCAACCTCTTTCCCTACCTTCAGCAGCTAATCTCCATAATCCTCATTCAGTGCTGTATCATCTGAGAACACTCATCATTCCACAATCTATTTAATTCGTGACTCATTTTCTTATCCAACAATTACAGGTACTTAAGCCTCAGTTCCTCTCTCTGACTTATCACATGACTGTTGGAGTCTGTTAGCCCTTCGTTGGTCTTCGTTTAAGGTCAATTTCTGCTGCTCTAATGGGCATTATCTCCTGGCAGCACAAGTTCAACTTAATCCAGATGTAACGGTAACAACAACATCAAAAGTAGGGATAACAGAAGACGCTTGTCTTAAGTTTACGTCTTGAGTTCTACGTGGGCTACTGTCCTCATCGTCAGAGGGAATGAGCAAGAGTATCGATAGAATAAATTTCCTTTGAAAAATCATCGGGTTGGAGAAAGACAAGATTCTTGGACATCTGACCTGTCTTTGAATAAGTGAATGACTGTATGAAATCTGGGCTTACCTGTCTGCGTTCATACCAGAGAACGACAACACCTCAATCTCACAAAAATACTTCTGCAGAGGGAAGCACAATTTTGTATCACACTGATCAACAGTCTCTCTCTTTCTCTCTGGATAATTTAATCGGTTTCAGAGCTGATACCAGACAGTGAAAAGATTCTGGACCAAATTTCGAAGCAACAGCAGAAACTCATTGAAGAAGAACGTTTGAATCTTAGGAGAGGAATCAAAACCCAGATTTCGTCATCTGGTCTCAAAAGTCCAAGCACAGTGCAATCCATCACTTAATCCCCATTGGGGATTCTGATCCCCTATCCCCTCTCATCCCCAGGGGACGCCAAAGGCTGAAGTAAGCTGGACGAAATCCTCCGAAATACTTTCTGGCTATTTAATGGATTTACTCGCCTCCTCTAGTGCTCTTCTCTCTCTCTCTCTCTCTCTCTCTCAACCTTTTTCTTTCCATGGAGAAAAGATAGAGGATGCTGCCACGGTCACATTTCTCTCGCACAGGATGCAATCCAGTTTGATTTATAAAATCAATGGAAAGTGATATGTTCATGTATACACTATATATATATATATATATATATATATATATATATATATATATATATATATATATATATATATATATATATATATATATATATATATATATATATATATATATATATATATATATATATATATATATATATATATCATCTAGGCGGCATATTGGATACTGCGTTTATGTCAACGTAAGTAACTCACAATGACACTGATGATCAATGTATCTGTAAACAGATTTACGTCACAAACATAAAATTTCATTCATACAATCTGAGAGTAACAATGTATTTATATACATAATATATATATATATATATATATATATATATATATATATATATATATATATATACACATACATATATATATATTATATATCTATATACAATCTGAGAGCAACAATGTATGTGTATATATATATATATATATATATATGATATATATATATATATAGTATATATACTGCACAGTATATACAGCGCGCATAATTGGCACTGACAAGCGTGGAGACTAAACATTAATTATTTAACGATAAAGCAAGATATAAATTCAACAAGCGGTTTCGAACTGTCAGACAATAACACAATAACTTTAATAAAATTTTCTAAAAATCTTAAGTGCGTAAAAGAGGGGAGAATGTTTCGATTATAAATCTATAAAAAAGCTGAAGTAGGTGGTTTGAATCCTTTCTCCTACTCCTCATCTTTCTCAAGCCCATTCCCCTTTTCTTTTTTCCGCTCCTGCCCCCACCTTCCCTTCTCAGTAGCTACGATGAAACTTGAAATCGAGAGAAAAATCGATCTACATTTTTTTTTCCTTAAACTTGAATAACCTTTACTCTTTCGTTCGTCGTTACAAAGGAACTGAGAAGATATTTTCGTATTATATCTGATGGATTCTCCTGTCCCCTCTGCTGTTAATTTTCGTCTTCCCATGGCTAGGTCCGAGGGGAGTATGGGCGTGCATAAGATCGTTAACACTTCAAATTATCTTAAACATAATGGTATCAGGAGAAGAGAGAGAGAGAGAGAGAG
>NC_089745.1:30330489-30340489 GCF_040412425.1 Macrobrachium rosenbergii | reverse complement strand
TATATCTGTTATTGCCCAGGATACACGAGCAAAGACCACTGACTTGCTAAGCAAGTTTGTACAGAACCAAAAATGGAGCTTATTTTAAGAAAGTCGATCTCTCGCTAATTCTCTAGTCTCAAGTTTTTAGGTTAATGGTCTTAATAATTCCTTTTGATTTAGTTTCATGGAAAGTCGAATAGAAATCTTCTTCTTCTTCTCCTATGAAACATCATAATTCCTCTTCTTCGTGGACACACAAAATCTGAGTAAAAATAGGAGAACTTTCTCTTATGCTCATTATGCTTTAAATCTTGAAAAAATCTCACAGATGTGATTTTCAAAAAATTCTGTTCCTTGCAACGACTCGTTTCCGTTTGCATATGTTAAAGTTCCATTATGTTTATTACTTCATTATTTGAAGACAAACCCCAGCACAAGCGAGCGCTGTCATCCCCACCCCCGACCTTGCCCCTCCACACACAGGGCACCCACAGAGCCATAAAGCCATGTTGCTAAAACAGTGAGATATCTTCAGAGCTGGAAATTTGTTTATTTTTTTTTATTTCATCTTTGCCAGTGACGATAAATCTAATGAGGGTTCTTCGTACCACGAATTCATTACTAGTTTGTAGGGCTCTTTGCTTTCCTCTGCGTTCTCTGAATCCAGGCTTGCAGCCCCAAATTAAATTGTGTAAGACAAATTAAGGTCAGCGTTAAGGGTAAGACTTGCATCCCGAAACCCAGTCTGTTTAGGGTTTAAAAGAGCGCACGATCATCGACCGTGTGAATGTGGTGTCTTCCACTTGCTTGGCTACACCTCCGCTATTCTTGAGCGGAGGCTTCGAAATACCAGAAAACGTTATTAATCCTAATACGATAAATCTACAGCTGCAGCAAACGTTTGCGTTGAGAATGTAAACACCTGAACGCTGGTTTTTGACCGAGTTATAACGTTTCAGGTTGGCCGAACGTTGTCTCACATTTTTCCCTGATTTTATCTTTTTTGGTCTCTTTCTTCTTTCCAAATGGTGGCAGAATTGGAGTGCAATTAAGTCAAATTTTGATCAAATAGGTTAGTAAAATTACTAACTAACACTACCACTATAACATAAGAAAAATTATTAATAATGACCTTAGGAACTGTTTGCTTTCTTTTCTAGAGATAATTTAGTAATACAGAAAGAGATATGTATTTTCCAAAACTGGTATTCATACTCAAGATTTAAAACGTCAATACATGACATCAGAGCAGACATAAAACCCGAAGGTACAAAAACAATAAAGTAAACTGGGATAAAATAAAACAGTCTTTGTAAAATCAAAGTTCTTTTTAACGTTATGAATATTAATTGTGTCTGCAATAGCCCCATAAATTTGTGGCAATAATAAATATAAAAAAATTACATTTGAATAAATAATAATTTTCTTAGGACAAAAGATTGAATTAAACATACCAATGAAATTATGCGCATTTCAAACATCATTTATGGTTAGATTAGTAATTATCAACACCCAATAAATTTTTCGTTATATGTATATACATACATACATACATACATACATACATACATACATACATACATACATACATATATATATATATGCATATACATATACTACGTATGTGTTGTGTTGTATTTAGATTTAAATACTATTATTCCTGCTTTTTTATGTTTTTTGTATTCTTTTGAATTCTGAGATTAGATTATTTTATCTGTTTTATATTGAAGTTATCTCCATGAAAAACTTTATACGTGTGTATATACATATATATACATATTTATATATATGCAAATATATATATATATATATATATATATATATATATATATATTATATATATATTGTCACAAAGTGATCAAGTACCTGGTTAATACACAAATAATAAGACCAAAAAGTTTACCTCACTTCAGCCAGACACTTGAAACCTCATAACAAAAATATTAAGACTGAAATACTCTAAAGGTACAGTGTAACTTGCTTAACACTTGAAAATTCAATCTAAATTTATCGAGTTATGGGTGAGATAACAACTGATAAGCTATAAACATACTAGGGGAAAAAGGGCATCACTCCAACAAATACTATAATTGCTTCCCTGGTTCTACTTCACTTTGATAAAGGAGAACTAGGCAGATATACCACTTACCTTGAACACACACACACCAATATTTCTAATCACTGGTGGTCAAAATGAAACACTGTGCTTTTAAAAATTTAAACAGACAAATTTATTTCTAAGTTCAAAAGTTATAAGCAGAGTTCACAGTCTCAAAAAGATTTAATATTACTTGACAACACTGTAAGTTTAAGTATTTCTTAACCAAAATTAATTCACAAAACTTTAATTTATCATGGAATCAATTTAATTAAGTAAAATTCAAACCATTAACACTTGCTCAAGTTTTAGATATAAATCTGAACATCTGCAATTAGCCCAAGTGTTCATCAAAACATTAATAAATGGAATCAACACAGGTATTCACTGAAATCTCAATAATAAGTATGCACTGAAATCTCAATAACGCAAATTAACACCAACAAAACGCTAAGTAATCACCAACACAAAACTTTACGTAAAGCTGTGAAATTATAAACACAAAATCTTGTGAGAGTAATATGACAACACAGACATATAAGAACAAAATATGCAAAAAATGGAAATATACCAACAGCAATTTCACTAAGATAAAATATGATTAAAAGTTATATCAGTCTCTCAAAAGATTACCTTTACTTTTTAAAAAGGCTAAATTCACGTCTTTCTACAACTTCCTCAACGACAACACTTCAGTTTACAACATAATTACAATACAAGCCAATAAGCACATTACCTTACTCCTTTTAAAATACATAAACACAATGGTTGAAGAACACAAATATTTTGGAATCATACACAAAATATTACAGTTCGTGGGAAAGTTTGACAAAACTTATATATTTCAGGAGAGCAACCAATTTATACCTTCTATTTAAACTGAGAGAGAGAGAGAGAGAGAGAGAGAGAGAGAGAGAGAGAGAGAGAGAGAGAGAGAGACTTCCTAAGTCTCTGAGACCTCTTAGCAGACTAACTCTGTTAGTCCAGTAATCCTGTTTTTATCCTCAAACTAAGTTGCCAATTAGTCACTTCAAATTTTACAACAACCTGAGCCCCTTCATTCTACATTTTAGAACACCTCCCAGAATACAGACTACACAAAGTATACTCACAGGGTAAACACAGTATATACATGAAACATACACACAGGGTATACATAAACTTGGAAAAGAATATGGGTGCCTATCTCGAATGATTGACACTTCCTGTTCTTAGCTAACCACCTGGGTAAACAGAAATAAATTTGTGAGGCTTTGGCTAAGAGCCCCGTCAACATGTCAGACCTTATCTTCCCTCCCTTATCCTTCTACTCAGATTATGGAATACATAATAAGGCATAGAGAAAAATAATAATTACAGAACAGACATACATGATAATCATGTAATAAGGACTCGGGCCGAGAACTGTCACTTGTCAAAGATAGGCAAAGTGGCCCTTCCAATACGTCTTCCTTTTGGTCCCATGCAGCTGTGTCAACAGGATGTGGTTATCTGATAATGGTTCCAAAATATCTCTCTCTCTACCTTTTAACTCCCATGAAACAAATACATGTATTACAAAGCCACCTCATTATATCTCACAACATATGAAACAGCTGGAAGAAAAATTACATCAGAATACATAACACTTATGTCATTTGCAAGAAAGAAAAAAAAGCAGCATCTCAAAATCAAAATCATATTATACTAATATATATATATACACAGTATATATATATATATATATATATATATATATATATATATATATATATATATATATATATATATATATATATATATATATCATCATACATTACCATAGGTGAAAAATAAGAGACGGGATGTACCTACTGTGATAAATGAATCACGTACGAAAGTGATTATAATAATCATATACATATATATATATAATATATATATATATATATATATATATATATATATATATATATATATAAATAGTTCTTCATGGAGAAAACTTCAATAATAACCATATAAAATAATCTAACCTCAGATTAAAAAGAATAAGAAAAATGTAAAAAAAGAAAGCAGGAACAGTAGTTTTTAAATCTAAATACTACACAACATATACGCAGTACGCAACAGAAAATGTGCTGAGTAGCAATCAACGAGGGCTCTCCCTGAGGACTAAGCTCAAGAAATACAGACTTCTTGACTTGCCAAGGAGAAAGATTGCTTGAGAAACAGGCGGTGGGATTAGGAGAGAGAGAGAGAGAGAGAGAGAGAGAGAGAGAGAGAGAGAGAGAGAGAGAGAGAGAGATTTTTATTATAAGATCATCACAAAACAACGTTTCATGGCCCCATTCGTTCCTCTCATTCTATAGATCTCTTATCGTGAACGACAGTTCAAGTAAACTTATTCATAACGCTGTTTTAATTATTCATTGATTTATTTTGTTAGACCAGCAAGCATATTCTGCAAGTGCGCTCCATGTACCAAGTTCTCTCTTTGTGTCAGAAGGACGGTTTTATTAACTAGGTAGGTCAGAGGGTGGTTTTCTTAAATCCTCCATGACTTGTTTCCTTCCATTGCTTGATTTATAACCATTATATTTCATTTAATTCAAGTGGCAAATGTATTAGAGAAACGGTTTACTTCTCCATTGTCTACAAGCACCTTGTACAAGGGAGAAAGGTAATGTGAGGAACTTCTCACTTCTGCAAACAAAAATGTGCACGAGCACTTATCCTTTCCCCTTGAGTAATTTGACACAGATTTAAAGATTATAACCGACTTACGATTCGTTGAACGGATTTCCGATTTATTTATTTATTTATTTATATATCTATCTATCTATCTATTTACCTATTTACTACTGCTTTAAAGATTTTCTCTTTTCTTGCTAGCATTACTATTCAGTTAGGAAAAATTATTTAGAGCTATTACCGATGTAACGCTCGGAACTGAAAAAAAAAAAATAGGAATTCAACTTTACATGAACACGCACACACAACCGCATAAAGACACACACACGCAGAGAGAGAGAGAGAGAGAGAGAGAGAGAGAGAGAGAGAGAGAGAGAGAGAGAGAGAGAATCTTAGAATTAAAACTACTGAACTTGGACGATATTGTCTGACATAAATCAACGTACATCTACGAAAAATAAACGTAAACTTCTTCTCAGTAATGGATTAAGAAACGATTCAGGAATGATTCATTCATAAAACCCACGAGACACTTCAAAAAAGCAGATTCATCCTAACATACCCGATTCGATCCACAAGTAAACGAAACCTGAATGGATATATCTCCCTCAATGTACACACGTCTCCGCTACGAGAGGAGAAAAAGCAGAGACAATTCTAATGTCGGAATATTATGTAAATTCCCATCATGCATACAGACGCTGCCGTCTTCTGTTTGTTTGAATAATCCCTTCCCATCGCGGAGTGGAAGAGCCAGCAGAACAAACACCAGGGGACGTCACTTTCCTTAATACGTTGAATCGACGGCGGCTGGAAACGTTTGCTTAAGAGAAAGAATATCAACAGTGCCCTTGTTGCTTTTGACTGAGGGTAAACGGGCCGAACGTTCCTCTCGTCTTTTGATTTTTTTGTTCTTTTTCCAAAACATACTTTCAGAACCAGATTCTGCCTCTAGAAACTTCTGATTCCTCCAGATCTGTGAGTGTGTGTTTGTATGAAAAAGTTTTCCCTGGCAGTGTTACGGTTGTTGATGTTCGAAATTACTGCTACTGTAAAGAACTGTGCAGCATTTTCTCAACTTTATTAATTTTTTTATGACCAAATGTTCATATATTCATTAATTATGTATGCTTATCTTTATCTTGACTTCATTCTAGTTCTTTTCGTTTAGCATGAAACGACCTTTTAGCTTGTTCTAAAATAATAAGATCCAACTGCAGAATTTTCTGGATCAATTTATCCCTGACTCATGACAAGGAGATAACTCTCCAAGGGTGATAAGGACTGAATGAAATAAAGATAAGAGTGGGAAAAGGCCATGGGGTTGTTACATGAACGGAAGGAGAAGACAGAAAATCAGAAGAACAAAGAAGAAACTGACTAACCATATCGCCTTGTTAAAACTGAATCCTGACTGTCCTCCTCCAGTTGTTGTAGCAAACCTGGCAGGTTTCTTATTTGCCTTATTAGGTGTGCCGGCCCCACTTTGTCGACTAGTTACTTCCGGTGCTTTTTTAAATGACATATGGTCATGTTTATTTATAATTTCAACGGAATTTTTTGTAAATAATGTGAATGCTGTTGTTGTTGATGGTATTTTTTTTTTTGCTCTGTTGATTTTTTACAATATTACTGTTGTTATGAGTATATTTATTAGTTTTGCTGCTGATTTTATGCTGTTAATTTTAATTCTTTCGGGAGACATTGAGTTGAACCCTGGTACTGTTACTCATTACTGTAAGAAAGATGGCAGAGTACTTTACTCAAATATTCAGGGCCTAAGGTCAAATTTTCTTGATGTCCTGAATTGTGCCCATAACTACGATTTGATGTTTTTATCCGAGACACTTGTAAGTAGTAACAAATCAAAGGTGGAGTTTTTAATCCCAGAATCTGATAGCACTGAGTTTATTTATCGTTGTAACATCCCACATGCACAAGGTATGACTGTATACACTAAGCCTGGACAACCTATTTATTGTCAGAAAAACTTGGAGTGTAGTTGCCATGAGGTTCTTTGTTGTAAAATTTTCAATAGGTTCTACAATGTTTACATATTTGCTGTTTACTGCAATACAAATTTCGACGATTCTATATATGACTGTCTCTTGGAAAGGATTAGCATGGCTCAGTCACAGGATTCAAAAGCTTCATTCGTTATTTGTTGAGACTGTAATGCAAATCACAGCGAGTGGTTAAATTCAAATTCCACAGCTGAAACATGGCCGGTCTGCTCTTGACTCCGATTTTGTCCAGCTAACTGAGGAACCCACGCATATTTCTGGTATCAGATTAGACCTCATATTCACAGATATTCCAGCTATTTTCAAGTCCAAGGTCTGCGAATATACAGGTACTTCCAATCACTGTGCCACTGAGATGGACATATCTGTCAATCATTATATCCTTAATGCCACCATGGAAAAACGGTATGATTGATATCTAGAGCCAATTGGGATCGCAGAAGTTAAATGAAATGCTGAAGGCTATTTTAACAGGGTATGTCCCTAGAAAGATCTTCAAATTTAGGACAAATGAACAGCCGTGATTTGATGGTACATGTAGGCGAGCTTACCATGACAATAAGACCATATTCAACACATGGAGATGAAATCGCACTAATGAAAATAACACTATTTTTGTTGAGTCTCGCATTGCTATGAATAAAACTTACCATACAGCCGAGAGAAATTACAATAATTCCTTGAAGATGAAACTTGAAGGAATTACTCAGCCTCATCTGTGGTGGACCAAATTGGCATCATCTATCTTTGGGCCAGGCTCGTCTTCAATTCCGCCTCTACTAGCAGATGATGGTAGATTGGCTACTGGCCCTAGGAAAAAAGCTGAACTCCTTCATCGAAACTCCTTCATCCAGCTTTTGAAGCTAAGCAATCAGCTGAGGTTGTCCCTCTCTCTAATACTTGTCATCCTAAACCTATTCTTACAAAATATGCATTTTGTTCTAGGGATGTTGAGAAAATTCTTGATAATCTTGATAGCTGGGGTGGAGAAGATCCTCATGGTTTCTTCCTTGTTTTTAAAAAAAAGTTTCTATTGTGTTGCCTCTTAAGATTAGTAGATTATATAAATTTTTATGTCGATCTAGTATCTTTGTGGATAAACGCAAGCTTAGTAGCACAGTGCCTGTTCAAAAGAATAGCATATCTACAGACTACAGTAACTACAGGCAAGTTTCTATTCTCCCTGTGATCTCCAAAGTTGCAGAAAAGCTTATTTTTAATCCACTATATAAGTATGTGGAATCGAAAGGATTTTTAGCTGATAGTCAATATGTATATAGGAAGCAGTTAGGTACCTGCGATGTTCATTTAAACTTGACATGCCATTTGAAAGAGAACCTTGATAAGGGTTTTAAGTGCAGAGCAATTCAAATAGATTTTAGTGCTGCTTTCGATTTAGTAAACCACAAGGCACTTATTTATAAACTTCAGAATCTTGGAGTGGGAGGATATATTTTAGGGTTACTTCAAGATTTCCTTACAGGTAGGCAGCAGCGAGCTGCTGTTGATGGGATCTTTAGTGAACCAAGACCTATTGTGTCTGGAGTTCCATCTGGTAGTTTTCTTGATCCACTGTTATTTTTAGTGTGCTATACAGGTGATATGGTTGTTGGCCTGGAAAACAAGATTGCTCAGTATGCCGATGTTGCAACAATTGTGGGTGTAGTAAAGTCTTCACTTATGAGAAATGAAGCTGCCCTCAGCCACATTCGGGACAAGGACCGGATTAGTGAATGGTGTAGTCGGTGGGGTATGAGACTGAGCTCCAGTAAAATGAAAACACTATTGATTAGCAGATCTCGTACAGATTTACCGCCTCATCCTCCCCTTCAGGTGGGTGGGACTGTGCTGAATTAGTCTGAAGATTTAACTATTCTAGGTGTAACTTTTGAATCACATTTTACTTCTCAGAAACATCTAATGAAAGTCTCAGCAAATGCCGCACGTAAGTTAGGTATTGTTCGTAAGGCCACATATATTTATAACACACACAAACACACACGCACACGCACATACACACACAATATATACAATTATATATATATATATATATATATATATATATATATATATATATATATATATATATATATAATGCTGCAATATAAACAAATAACAAAATTCTTGGGGAGCGAAACTTTCTATGCAAGACGTCAAAGGAAAGGGATGTCTTCAGGTGCGCTGTATTACCATGATTAAATTCCCAATATCTCTGCGTGTTTTCTGTTTCTCACAAGTTCACAATAGTGCTACATTAACAAATATGAGGAACCTGACTTATAAAGAGCGCTTCCCGCAACATGGGTAACAGAGAATGAAGGAAATAATTTGTTGCTAAAATATCTGACTGAACGAATGAAGTGCTTATAAAATATATGAAATATTTGAGGGAGTGAATAAAACCTTTGAGATTGAAGTGAAGTATGTGAGGAAATTAATAAAACATGAGGTTAACTGAAGACCTACTTCGGAATCTTATAATCCTAGTGAGAGGTGTGTAAGTAAGATTGAAAAAAAATTTCTTAGGATTATGTTCCAATGACAAGACAATATTTATTTTTTTCAGACTTCTAAAACAAATGAAGAAACAAAAGAATGAGTTCTGAACACGTTCAAGTCTCCATTGTAAGCGAAGACAATCACGCTGACGGAGAGAGTAATTCTTTTTACTTTGCAAAGAAAGGATGAACCAGTAATAGCTGACAAATATGAATAAAAAAATTAACAAAGGAAAAAGAGCTGATGCAAATCAGTGTAATGACACCATCAAAGAGAAAGAAGTTTGCCGAAAGCGTTTTCTTTGATGCAATTAGGAGTCCTCTAAGAAAAATTTTGACTCTAACGAAAACAGTTACACTTCACGGAGAGGGGCTGCACGAGATCGAGAAAAGAGTCATGGTTTGTTTGCATTAAAAAAAGAAAAGAGAGAAAGGGAGTGGCCCTTGAGAGAGAGAGAGAGAGAGAGAGAGAGAGAGAGAGAGAGAGAGAGAGAGAGAGAGAGAGACCTTATTGTGTAATATCATAAGCTCATTAAATTACCGGTTTCCTTCAGGAACAGGAAGTTAATATTTTATTCACGTCTATAGCAAATAAATAAAAACTATCACTGAAAAGCATTATAATTTGCTTGCGTTCATAATAAACGACAAATACACATGGAATGGAAATAAAAGACTTTTTAACAAAAACTAATATTAATGATGTCTGGATTAAATTCACATTACATATACTTTAATGGAATGTACAC
>NC_089745.1:30302989-30327989 GCF_040412425.1 Macrobrachium rosenbergii | reverse complement strand
GAATACTCAAAGTAGATGTTAGCATGTTAAAGGATAGAATTTATGAAAATCAGTTGTAGAAAAATTCATGCAGGTGCAGAATATGTATGTCATTTATTATATCGATTTTGTGCAACCTTCATTATATTTTATTAATGTACCGTTTTTCCCGTAAAAATGAATTCTACCACGACTTCTGCTAAACTACAATAATAATGTTATTAATATTTTCCTGAAGCCCTGGTGCCCTAAGAAATGTCAATCCGTTTTCTATTCTCCAAGAAAGACCCAAACTTCATCCCCTGGTGCCTCTGGGACTGAAAAGGGTTATGTAAGCTGGGAAAATCTTCTGAAATACTTTCTGGCTATTTAATGGATTAAGCTACCCTCCCCTCCAAACACCACCCAGCCCCCCTAATCCCCCAACATTCCCTTTCCCTTCCCCTTCCCAACGCCACCTTCTTCTTCCATGGAGAAAAAGAAAAGTGGAAGTGGTTGCAATTTCTCTGCGCCATCCAAAAAAAGGGGGAAATTTAAGAAAGAAAAAGGAGGAGAAACTATGGATGAGAAAAAAGTCCTCGTATTTTCCAGTTAAGTTCACCTCCCACGCAGCTTTGTACTGGACAAAAAATTTCTAACATTCTTCGTAACCGAACACCTCATTCCTATATTTAGTAACTTTTCAGTGGCACTTCACAGCTCAGAATACAGGTGCAGACACAATCAAAATATTCTTGAACACACTTCACGTCAAAGATGGATTTTGTCAAAGACAGGGAAGAAGGATGAATTTCAGGCATGAATGTTGACAAAAGAAAAATTTAAATAGGCATGTCTTGAGGCCATGAAAAAATTAAATACGTTTCGTATGGTAATTCAATAAAAAATTGAACAAGAGGTAATTGATGTAGCAGTTCAATGAAAATGTCAGGACAGTGAAACATCAATCTTTTCTTAACATCTATTACAGGAAACAAATTGAACAATTTAGAAATGCACCTCGCATAACCATCCCTCCGACAAGAAGTCTCCCGAATCGCCCCACCCACAGTAAACAAAACTAATTACGTATAATCACTAGAAGAAGAGGGAATATCGAAATCCAGTAATTGTTGTACACCCACGAGTCTGACGAGGTAAAGGAAGGTAAGCAACTCCTGAAGGAAGGGAAGAAGTGTTGCGATGGAAAAAGTCCTTGGGACTCAGGGCAAGGAGGATAAGAGCGAGTAATATCCTCAAGTAAAGCCTAGGTCTGACAGGGACAGAAGTGTTGATAGATGGAAAAAACTGAGAATGTCCTTATTCACTACAAGAAACACGGACGGACTCAGGGCAAGTTCCATGAGGAATGACACCACATACATTTTTTACATCCTTAATAAGAGCAAAGGAATCTAGTTTCTTTTCAAAAACTAAGCCAAGTTTGCCTGATGAAGGGTAGTTCGTGACTGTTCAAGGGGGCCTTGTTCGTCCGAATTAAAAGTCTTTTCCTATGAAAGTTCCATAGATTTGCACATACTCTATGTTGTTGTCCTCATCAGAGAAGAACAACAAAAACAGATCTAAGGTTTGTGAAGACACAACATATAACACATTAGGCTGTGCAGAAAACAAACTGACCTAGTTATTATACTGAAAGAATAATTGCGCGGAAGAGGAAAACCCAAGTTACCTATTTCACCATAATAAATAGGTTTATCACCAAAATCTTGGTAGATGTTCAAATTCTTGAAGTTGATAGAATAAGACAGCATTTACCCAAAAATTTACCTCGCCGCAATTTGCAATTAATTGAAAATGGCATAGCTACATCTGTTGTCATTCTAAAAAGTTTCTCAATGGAGAATTAATTAAAGCTACACCGCATAATGGACCTAACTACAATCTACCGAATAACTGTCTTGATGTCAAAACTTTTGATGTAACGGCTACCATTCCTGCAGTTCATTAAAAATTGCAAAAGTGAATGAACAGACTCCCAATCTTTGACAACAGTTTTCATGTGGATGTTATAAATTTGAAAATTCAGCGGTGAAACTTTGATGTTTATGATAAAATTAAATGTAAAATGCAAAAAAAAAAAAAAAAAAAAAAAAAAAAACACGGAAATTTACACAGCCCCAACAAAACTAAATGTCAGGAAAAGGGGGAGTTCCATTATGTACAATACAGCCTTTCCTTTTCTGTAATAAAAATATAATACGTGCAAAAAACCGTTATATTAACATACAAAGGAACAGATTGCTGTACAAAATTATCATCTACTCAAATATAACGTTCTTCGAAATTTTAATCTCCAACGATAATTTCATTTGAAGGTTCATAATTAGTTAAGTACACCTTCAATATGTATGTAATGGGCTTCCACGTCTCCGTGATCCTTGGGCACGTCAATAGCTGACACGCAAACAGTGTCATTTTCGAGCATCAGGTTTAATACCACTCAATTTGCTAGGAGTTTTATCTTGGCTACAACAAAAGCGTAGAGTAGTTTGCCTAGTGCAGTTGTGGAATTTTCTGACCTCCAAATATTTAAGCGAGAACCAAATCAATTCCTACTCCGATGACTGTCTCGAATTTTTATTGCCTGAAATTTATTTATTCGTCACCTTTTCCTATAACTTGTCTCACTTTGCAGGCTGCTTTCCCTCTGGAGCCCTCTCGAGTTTAAAGTCAGTTGACTAAAGATTTAAAGGAAGAAAAGAAAGAAAGAAATGGAAATGGAACAAGCTCCTGGAATCACTACCACTACCACCACCGACGCCCTAGACAAGAGGTTGTGTTAATGCTGCTTATGGGACGTTTGCTCAAGCCACTGATGTTCATAAGATTTAGGAACATGGACGTGACCAAATGTAATGCAGATCTAAGGGTTTTACGTGTACAAAGCCTGCGAAAGTGAATTATACACTTAATCTTTAATGAAGCAAGGTCATATATAAGTTTATCCTTAGTCTTAAGTGGTGTGATTGATCAATTTTGAAATGTAAATAACTTTTGAAATTTAAATTTTGAAGACTCTTAGCACAATCCTTTGCGATTTGCCATTTGAGTGAACCTGATTTTGAGCTTGAAATATATTTCGCTCTCTTTTTTTAGGCTGAAGTTTCGCAGAAAGGGCTGGGAGTGAAGAGAGCTCGCAAGCTATCAAGAAACAGCTGGGAACTTTCGTGACCCATTTTAAATCGTTTAGGCTGGTTTTGAATAATTAATTCTATGGTGCTATAGCTTCGTTAGCAATCCAGTTTTAAAAGAATATTTTCTGTAATGAGAATATTTTATATGCACTCAGCTTTTCTCTAAACCTCATAATAAAACTTTCCATCTCTGAAAATATAAATATTATCGAAAATTCAGACTAAGTCAGCCATGAAGACCCTCAAAAGGGAAGCAGAGTAATGCACCTGTTAAATCGTAAATTAAGACTAAGCCAGTCATATCACTATCTATTTACCCAGGTGCAAAGGGGCATTTTACTAGAGCTGAACTTAAGGGTAGCTTAAATGCTCTGGCAATTCAGGGTGATCTATTAATGCTCCTCTACCTTTCCCTTACTAATTAGGAGTCAACTACTCTATATTCAGCTCTAGTAGTGCAGATAGATCAACGAGGCACTAGGAAAAGTCCGGCAATATTTATTACACCTATATGCCCAGATATTCGACCTGTGTACTAGAGAACGCAACGGGCTCTTTGGTTCTCTTTTTCAGCTAATTATTCTCTCAGCAGTCCCAGTAATACTGACCCTTCTGCATGCCCAGTTCTAATCCCGTGCTCCCCTATACTTTCTAGTTGCAAAAGTTCGTTTATTTCCAGTCCGATGCTTTAAGGAATAAATGGATGTGCTGACTCTTGTAATTCGCTTCTTTTTGCTATTTGTGTTAACTTGCACTTATCCATATCTTTGGAGGCAAGGATCAGTTCATATAGATTAGACAAGAGACCATCCAATCCTTCCAATTAATGTCCGAGTGCTTTAACGTCTCTTTTCACTATCTCAAGTTGTTAACGTGTGATCCTTTGCTATGCAGGACTCGGAAGAACCTTTCATCAATACTCTTGTTATCTCTAATGTTTGTGTATACTTTCCCACCAGTATCAGAATTATTCATACGGAAAAGCAACCGAAATCTTGTTTATAACTCGTATAGTTCAAATGGTCATACGAGTATAACCCCCAAAAAGCTGGTGTTTATTTCGATGCAATATTTTTACCATCCATGTAACTGAAGATTAAAATAGTATAATCCATGTTTGTTTTGACCACTTCTCTTATACCGGGCCTTTGCTCACTTTGTCTCCTTTTTCGACATGATTGAGTTAAAGGTAATTCGTTCAATGATTTAAGCTGTCGTTTCATCATCTTTAAATCAACTTTATTTCAGCCGCAAGATGTATTCCTTTGTTCTTTTCTACAGGCACTACTTCTGTCAATTTTCGTATTTCCACAGAAATCAACAACTCTCGGACTACTCCTCCACTCGGTGACTCTCCGTAACTGACATGCTTAGTATGTCTCTGTTGTAATTTTCACCGTTTCCCAAGATTTCTTTCCTCGCCAGAACATCCATTACTTCTTTCAGAGGCAAACCCTTCTGTTTTCTTGTTTCTGTACCACTATCTAGGTCAAGGGACTGTTTCCAGTCTCAGTGATCTGAACATATTTGTTTATAGAGGTCGGGATGCTACAGCTAGGAAGGCAAAACATTTCTAAAGGAAGATAACTGTAAGAATAGAGAGAAAATATTTTTATTACATTAGGGTACAACTATACAAACTAGAGCGGCTCTTTTTAGAAGTTCTTACATGAAAATTTTGCGTCTAAAATACTATTAACGATAAAGCTTACATTTTTGTTTGGTTAAACAGGATAAACAACTCAACAGCATATTACGACTTGGGGTCTTTCCAGTGAAAACCAAAGCGTAATTTAAGGTGCCTTACATCTGGACAACATACCACATGCCAGAAAAATGAAAACCTCTATCACCGAAAGAATAATAATAAATGATTAAAATAAGGCCCCAAAAATTGAAAATAATTTCCCTTTACGGGAAACATTCAATCCGGCCTGTATCTCCCACCCGGATATATTACCTTCGGGACGCAAAACCGAATGAAATATGTAAGTAAAATCTGCATTCATTCCCTCGTTTGCCTAATTGTTTAGATAAACTGGAATTGGATGTGAGCGAATTCTATGCAAGTTCAATTTTCAACGAATGAAGCAGCATTTTGGACGGATGCCCTCCCCCCTCAACCCATTCCCACCCATTCAATTTTCTAATGGGTTTCTATTCATCAGAGATAGAACAGAGAATCAGCAATTCCCGATTTTCAGTTCGTATTGCGGTGAAAGCATTCCGCTAATTACGCCTGTTGCTCCAGCTACTGTTATCAATGCCGCATGTAATCCGTACTTTTCTCTGGGACACAAATTATAAACGTTCTCTTGGTTGATAGACAGTTTTATTTTTCTCATGACGAAGGCATATCTCTCATTTCAAGCGGTCATTAAATACGCAAAATAAGGAAAAGCTTTGTAGTCACCAAAGGAACAACTGTCTCATGTTTTTGAGAGTATAAAAAATTATTTGTTAGACATTTTTTCCACAGATACTGAAAAAAATCAAAGATTACATGAACTAACATTCGATTACATTCCGATAATTTGTATATTTGACCCAAGCAAAAGATTGTTAACCATGTTAGAGAGAGAGAGAGAGAGAGAGAGAGAGAGAGAGAGAGAGAGAGAGAGAGAGAGAGACTACATTTAGCTGAGAGGATATCAATACAGACGCACTTGGCATTGAAGACGAGAAAGCAGAGTGCGCAATCTGAGTAAGATTAAAACCTAGGAGAAAATATACTGCCGAATAAATGGAAATACATAGGAAGCGAATAATTGCTTTTGCATATCCAATTCAAAGAAAGGAAAGGGAACCTGGTAACAATAAAATTTAATAGTATTGAATGATCTGGCAGCAAATAACTGGAGGAGACGACCAGAGGACTGAGATAGGAGAAACAATGGCATGATTGCTAGGGAATATTTCTTATATATGAAAATAAGTCAGGAAAGGTGCATATATATATATATATATATATATATATATATATATATATATATATATATATATATATATATATATATATATATATATATATATATATATACAATCTGTCGCTTCATTTATCCATGCGGGCAGTTCATCAGCAGCAGGTCGGGCTCCCTACTCCATTTTAACCAGTCAATCACCCACCATTCTATGTGACCGAACCACCTCAGAACATCCTGATCCAAGTTTTCATTTCTGCTGATACTTTACTGTTTCATCAAAGATATTTTTTCTTTCGCTCGACTTCACTTCCACAATGGATATTTGGTCAATCATTCAGTTTATACTCGTAAGTGGCATTTGCTGAAAAAAGAAAAAAATATATTCTCATCCAAAACTTTTGCGGAAATTATGGTGGTACCTTTGCTGCAATAGTTCTGTGATTCACGTCTTCTCTCATCATATCTTCTATTACATTTACTCCTCTATGCTAATTCACCCTCCAGACCGCCAATAGTCATCATAATCTTATTCTTGATAATACTCACTTGTATCTTTCTCTTCTAACAATCACTTTCAAACTCTTTCGCTAGTCTCTTCAGTATAATTTCACTACCACCGATTAACAAGAAATCAACTGCAAAACCACTCACAGCCCCTTCTCTTATCCCATGAACTTTCCCTGATTCCTCTCATCACTTGATCCGTTGCTGGCAACAAATTACAGTACCCTCTCAGCCATACACCCTTGAGGCACTCCATATCGCATATCTCTGTCTGCTCACTTTTACTCTCTTAATGCTATTCACCGTTACCCTCATGCTTCTCACTTGATTATTTCATAAAAAAGACACACTTCCGCTATCAATTGTACTGTCATATTTTCAGTAACTTTGTTGCATACTATGTAATTTTATACCCACATAATTCTCAGTTTTTCTACTGCTCTCTTCCATTTTGAAAAGAAGTAATTAGTGTCAGCCTTTGTATATACGTATGTATGTATGTATATATATATATATATATATATATATATATATATATATATATATATATATATATATATATATTTATATATATATACATACAGTATATACTCCAGGAAACACAAATCCACCATGTAAAAAGCTATTACTTCCACAGAGGACTTCAATGATACAGAAGGTGTGTATATATATATATATATATATATATATATATATATATATATATATATATATATATATATATATATATATATATATATATATATATATATATATATATATATATATATATATATATATATATATATATATATATATATATATATATATATATATATATATATATATATATATATATATATATATATATATACATATATATATATATATATATATATATATATATATATATATATAAATATATATATATATATATATATATATATATATATATATATATATATATATATATATATATATATATCAAATGCAGAAATTCAGGTAAACTGTAATGAAAACATTTCCGTCTATTGTGATTTCGGTTTGATGGTTTCAAAATGAGTGTGTTGAAACGACAATACGAAATGATACGTGGGTACGATTCTCGTACTTAGTTTATACCAAGAAGTGAACAGTCATTAACCATAAGAGAGAGAGAGAGAGAGAGAGAGAGAGAGAGAGAGAGAGAGAGAGAGAGAGAGAGAGAGAGAGAAGACAAAAACGAAACGCACATTGGGCGATAGTTGTCAGAGATGGAATGAGAATGGTTCCGGTGTATTTAATTAAAATCAAGATGAAAGAATCCAAACAGACGACAAAGGAGGAGGAAGGATATTACAGCGCCGAGAGAGTGACTTGAATTAAAAAAAAAAAGAAACAAAGATAAGGATTAGAAGAGAAGAAAGTAGGAAAGAAGGAAGGATGAATTTTCATTACATTAATGACAAAGAAAAAAGGAGACAATGAGTATCTTTTGCAATTCTACACTGACAACGATTAAAGTAAGAGTTTGTATAAGCGACAAAATAAAAGTACAATCAAAAATAAAAATAAAAACTAAAAATGAAGTAGACGGGACGGTAAATGAAGAAATGCTACATTCATCGCTTGTTTATTAAAATAAATGAACACGCCACTATGTTATTCCAAAACAGAGTAACGGACAAGAACAGGAGAAAGGAATCAGACTATTGGAAGAGTCCGAGTGCTGAAATAGAGCGAATATCTCTTGCGGCTTTGAAATCTGATGTCGTGCTTTGCAGGACACGACCAGAGCGTTCTCTCCCACAGGAAAATGACGCCCTTGGGAAAAGCAATTCCGCTTGTCTGCAATCACAACAACAACAGCAAGCAATTTGGATACAGGCAAATGAATCTTTATCAAATCCCCTTTTCGTTTTGACATATCGCAAGGAAATCTGTATCTCTGAGATTTCCCACCAGTTACTCAATGAAATTTTATTGTAACTGCTGATTCATTTTTATTGCGTGCGTTCTCTTCTGAAGTTTTATAAATTCATTTGAATCAACAATGATTTGTAGAGGGAACTTCAATGAGAAACTTTCATTGAAGGAATCAGAGTGAGGGAAATTATAGAAGAATTGAAGGAGATGAAAGGAAATAGCATGTAGAAAAAACAGGGAGAATGAAATAGATGAAAGGAATAGCAAGGGAAAAGGAACAAATAGAAAAAGAAAGCAACAATAGAAACTAAAATCTCTAGAGCAGGAAGGGTGATCGAGAGAAAATTATGCACATTTTTGTATCTCTAGATACAAACCGAGTCAGAGGAGAAAAAGGAAAGTTAATTTGTTGGCAGTTCTCAAATCTTTCATGATAAACTCTATGAATAAGAAAATGTATTTAACTCAATCGGATGCCGAATTTACAGTAATGATCATGCTGTAACAAAAAAGGTTTTTTTTTTTAAAAAAAAAAAAAAAAAAAAAAAAACAATAGTCGTTTATTTGACTATGTAAAAATTGTCTTAAATTTGCAATGCTAATTTCGTATTGTTTGCTAGTGAGCCAGGTTCAAGTCACTAGTAAGTATATACAGAGCAGAAATAAGGTTGTGAAAGATTATGTATAATGAAAGGCAAACTGTAAAAATGAAATTGCCAAAATCGCTTTCAGTTCCTTCTCAAAAACTGCACTCCCCAGCACAAAACCGTAGAAGTCATGCCATTTATTCTTGATAAAGAAAATAAAACCAAGGAGCAAAACTGAATAATGTCTCATGATCGAATAACAATTTTAGCATAAAATACGGCGATAAAGTATAGTGAAGGATCAGAAGCAAAACTACATAAAAAGCACACATGCACAGACACAAACAAGCACACAAACTCGAGGTTGATACAAACAAGCAATCAAATACTTCTCAAAGGCTAGAAAAGCAAGCAGAGCAACGCACGACAAAGTAAATTCTGTACCTTTGGAAAAGTAAATACATGAAAACGAAAAACACTGATGCAGATGAAAGAGTAAATACAACAGCCGAAGTGAAACTGAACCTAGGAAAAACAAACGTAAGCCAGAACAAAAAAAAAAAAAAATGAAGGAAAGAGAGTAGATGACAGTGTTACAAATAGCAACTTATATAACGAAAAAACAAAGACAACATATTCATGATCTCTTTTGCAGAGAGAGAGAGAGAAACGAAGAGCAAAATGCCCACGAGTAACAAACGGAATCTTGATTATCTTACACTGGTCCGTATTTGCTAAATCAGGAAGACGTATAAAGAGCAAACTTTTAAAATTTAAGGAAGATTCGTGACTGATCTTCAATATAATTACTGTAACTCTTATGAACTATTCTGAATCAACAGCCAATCGGTTTCAACCAACAAACATACAGAATGAAAGACAGACTGAAATTTTTCTGGCGTTACAGCTACCAGAAGGGAAGAGGGCGAGCTGGAAGAGTTCCCTTTAGTTGGATCCAATCCTTGGCCCATGCCCCGGCCTTCTTAAATTTATTTTAGTTAATTCTTGTCTGAATCTGTCCTGATTCCGATCTGGATTAGGAACCACACTGATAAAGAAACTAAAATATTACCCGTACTTCAAAGTATCTTGAAAAATCATTATATCTGTAGGTAATCTATATAAAATCCATACCCTTTTATCAGAAAACTTATGGTGAAGCTTCATTTGCATTTACATCTTGTATATGAATGTACTTAAGTGTTACATGAGAGTCATATCACTGCAAAAAAGTTTTGGGAACAATTAATATAGCGACCAATAAGATGAACCGAGTTCAAATGTACTTTGAGGCACTGCCTGTTAAGTGAAAAGCAACTAAAGTGGAAACAACGTCCCGAAAATGACTCTCCCCAGAGTACCCTATAAGCGAAAACATGAGAAGACTTGAATCACTGTAAGTAAAACGTTTTAAATATAAGTAAATTTGTAACTCGTCTTCTGTATCAAAACAAATTTATATGAAAACGCCTCAGAAACTAAAGCAATGGATCTCCATGAAAAGTCTTATGAACTGCTTTGACGAGATTTTTACTCGAAAGAAAAGACAAGCTACCAAAATAACAGATACAGGCATCAGAATAAAAAATAACATGAATCACACTAAGCAAAAATGACTGTTGAAATCAAATCATGCAAAATAGTGCATTCACGGCACAGAGGAATCTGCAATCATATATTCAAACTTTCCGTCTTTTCTCAGAATATCATCTCATTTGCATACCCAAAGTTTATACCATTTCTACACTAAAAATTACCTCTTGTTTTTCGTATCACATCAAGCTCCGGCGGCAATGACAAGCAACGTTTTTTGACTGCCGTCTGAATTATGCAGAGAAGGAATAGATACCTAATTTTGACTGAACGAACTACGATTTTTCTTATTTAAGCATGATGACTTTGACGTTTTTAAATATCGATCACTGAAATACATCTTTCGGCAAGGAAACGAAGTATGCCATTAGAAACAAAACCGCCGAAAGATAATTAAAACTTTTTTTGTCAAAAGCAAAGCATCGACTGGGATTTTATTTAATATAAGATTTCATTCTACAGGCAAAATAGTCCTGAAAGGGGACCTTCGCTTTTCCCCAAACCCACGACTAGCTAGTTATATGGGATTCTGATTTTTTTATATATATATAAAAAATTACTCTTATTCTGATCAGTACAATATGCATGCACACAGTACAGTAGTCTAATTTTGGCTAAGTACTGTCACCTCTTCCGAGATTTTTCAAAACTTCAAAGGACGCAAACCTGTCTGCTACCTGAGAGTTTCAGCCCGTTAGACTACTGAAAGCTAAGAGCTGACCATCCAAAGCACACAGGGTTTGGGAATATGCTTTAGTGTTTGTATAAAGTCTGTCTGGCCAATGACAACAATATCAAAATGCATACAATAAATTATTAAAGTGTTTTAAATGTCCACGTACTGAATTTGGAATGAATAATCTTATGCAAGAGGAAATTTTTTTATTTGATTTCTTAACGTTATATTTATTCAAGACGACTGTCTTATTTTCAAATACTGACAACCTATTCATGACAGTCAGTATCTCTGGTAATGCTTGTTATTTAAATAACTCTGTAAAAAAATCCATACCTTCCTTATTGAGAGGCTTAAATGAGCTGGGAATACAACCTGACTGAGACTATTGCCTCAAACATCTTCGGCAAAAACGTTAGAAGTATTCAAAATTTGTTTTAAGATTTTCTGTCTGAAAAAAAAATGAGAATAAAATCTATATTTTATGTTTATGCAACAATACCGAGTCTCAACATAAAGAAATTCGTACAATTACACCCTGAAGAGGAGTTTTACACTGAAAACTTATTATTCAGGTTTAACATTTTCTGGTCAGTGGGAATTAACTTCAAAAGTTAGTTTACACCAAGGCCCACAGTATTCCACTTCCTGAAACGTGGAATAAATGTCATGCAGTGAGTGAATGTTTCGCTTGTAGCTCTCCACAGTTTCTCTTATAATTCAGTGGTTACCAAATTGAATCAAAGCTGGTGAATACAGAGGTAGCATTAAGGTTATCAGAAAGACAAAAGGATCAGGACCATTGTCACTGATACCCTCAAGAGTTCAGCAAAGTAAATAGATAAAAACTGTGCCCTGCACAACGGAGAAAGGCAAGGATATATTCGAGAACATGCCTCGAATAATCACTTACCTCGATATGACCGGTCATAAAAGAGGGAACATTCCTGGGGTCGCCAAACTATATCGTTTTCCTTTTTTTTTTTTTAACAAGGTCGTAGGTTGAGTGATTAATGACTCATAGACCAGGGGTATGTAAGGCACAAAGTCCTTTAGCAGCTAGATCTAGAAAGTGGATTAAGGAGCGAAAGGATGAAAGGAAGGGGGGCAAGGGGAAACCAGCCAACTTCTTCCCCCCATTTACTGGCGACTTCCAGAATCCCATTAAGGGGTCTTTCACAGCCTCCACTGACCGTCTCCGCGATACGACAGAAAGCGGAAATAAATGAAGATGGTATGATTACAGGTGCCAAGGCACTAGAAGGGTGTGCAGGGAAGGGGATAGCAAGAACAGAAGCTCTATCGAAGTGGGAGGGCTCCCAGAGAGAGAGAGAGAGAGAGAGAGAGAGAGAGAGAGAGAGAGAGAGAGAAAACTCCTTCTGTTCAAGTAGAACATTGCACGCACGATAGTATCAGAAACAGATCAAGTTAAAAACAGTGAATGGAAGTCAAGTAAAAAAAAATTATATATATATATATATATATATATATATATATATATATATATATATATATCATATCATATATGCGTGTATTTATATCTATATACATGTGAGCGTAGACATATACATATGTATGTATGTCTACACACATATATATACACTTTTATATACATGGAGACGGTATTAAAACTGAATTATCGTATCAATAAATTATTCATTAATTTAAGGTAAGAGCAATCAAATCTAAATTATCTCTAGTTTCAATCAGCGTAAAATACATTTTAAGGAAAATGAAAAAAGTGTATAATGCGCTGGCCATCTCTATAAAAGAATGTAACGCCTTGCCAAAATGCATAAGAACTAGCACTAAAAAATTCGCATTCTTCACTACTTATACTCTGGATATTATTATGGGGGCAAGGAGAACAGAAAATGGAAAATATAAAAATACCAAAAATAAAATGGCTTTTACACTGACCTGTGACCTTCACAAACAGGTGGAAGTCAACATATTTGGGGAATATAACCAGAGCCACAGTAAAGACTGAATTAATTTGACCATGGAAAATGTACAAAGTAAAAATTTTGGGAGGAGAATAATCACGGTCCCTTAAGGTACCTATCCACTAAGCTTTATCACAGTCGAAGTGGAAAATAATGTTGACCATTAGATTTACCCCTGACACTGAAAAATTTTCTCTCGGTCGACGATACCTCAAACAAAACTTCCAAAACATACGATATTAAAACTATGAAGATCAAAGACTTCTAGCTATCATATTTCTCACATCTAGGGTGAAAGAACATCTAAAATTATGACCTTCAAATTGAGCTGTGACCTTGAAAAATTGTATTTTGGGAGAAAATAAGCATCATCACCAAAGTTACACTATCAATTTTCATCAAAATTAGAGAAATATAAGGAAAGAAGAAGAATAAAATACACAGACAAGAAAGAACACTAAGAATAGCAGTAGCAACAACAACAATGAAATAAAAAAAAAATATGGCAAAAACAAAAAAATAAATACGGGCCAAATAAACATGAAAGCAATTTATTCTAAAAATTTACTTGCCATCTGTACCCAAAGGCTTAAATTCATATGAATACAGAAATCGGCTAAAAAAAAAAAGTTCAAAAGCAATAACACTATGCCTGTTGACAGCCTGCATTTTGAATCCTCGTCTTTTTGCAATATTTCGCATTGCAAGCGCAAGGCCGTTGCAAAATGGCCTGCAATTCCCCTCCCACTGCACACGCTGTCATAACCCGAGACAGGTTGAGAGAATGGACGTCATCAGATACATCCAAACACGGAATGGGTAAAGTTTTCGCCGACCCAAAAGCAAGGAGGATCCCATTATAAAAAAAAATAAACGCTGTTGATTCAGGAATCTGTTACGGCTCAACAGAAAACGACGTGGACGTGCAAAGAAAACGGATGCAGATGCATATATACACACATACCTGTAAAATGGTACAAATAATTACCATTGAGTCTGGATATACCCCGCATGTAATAATAATAATAATAATAATAATAATAATAATAATAATAATAATAATAAGTGCCGCCTCTGTTGGCAAAGCAAATTACTAAGATACACTAAAAATTTCAGGTTATTTTATTATAAACCCTGATGATGATATTATTGTATCCAGTACACAATAGATGTCACCTCATAAAACAGGGAAAAAGAAGTTGAAAAACTGAAAACAAGCAAGAATCGAACGACCCCTATTAATTTGAACTCATAAATATTTCATTCCCCTAATGTAGTTTCTTTTTCCATATTTATCCGTCCCGAGCATCAATTATTCAGGGCGAATGCGCTGACTACTAATTCTGACTTGATTTGGTATTCAGCGTTCATTTTGAATTAACCTCCGTTCTAAAATAATGGAATACAATTATTGAACAAAATTAACAGGATAACATAAAAATTTATATCCATTAAGCTCTGTTATGCGATTATAATGTCATAATTGACCAGAGCTAAAGAATTTATTTAAGCGTTATTTCAGCTGGCAAGTCCAGGTTAGAATTATTATTGTCACGCGTAATTGGCTTTAAAATCCATTTATGGTTTCGTATTACTCTCCTAAACATACACGCGCGCACACGCGCACACACACACACATATATATATATTTTATATATATATATATATATATATATATATTTATATATATATATATATATATATATATATATATATATATATATATATATATATATATATATATATATATCAACTTTCTCTCTTCCACGAGGCTTTCGCCCTTGTTCCATTTTTATGGTTGATCGTTCCACCGTTGCCCAAATCATAACTCAAGACCATTTTATAAGACGAAAATTAACCTTAATCTTTTTCCTTGATATATTTAGCATCTGAATAAATTTCTTTCATGGTTACTTAACAGGAAACATTCTGATGATACTTATACATTCCCTGATTGACAGACGGGGAACATCATATCTTTTACCGCTGAGCAATTCCTGTGAAGTATCTTCTTTTGAGGAGACGTGTTGGTCTCTCATTTGGGGCCAAGTCTCACTCATTTTTCTTTCTGAACTAATTTTTTTGTTCAAGTCTTCTGGCAACCTTCGCATATAATTAGGTTGTGACTCGACGGTTAGTAATGTGCATTACCTGCCTGACTGACCAACCCATGTGAACTGAAGTACTGTACATTACAGTACAAGGCTGATTCTGATCTTCATTATCTCGCATTCTGAGCTTCCTCCTCTTCTCTTTACTCCGAATGTGCCCCCACCCCCTCCCCCTTGTTTCCCATACCCTCATTAATGGCTCTTCTTACCTTCAAAACGACATCACTGTTAAAAGTAACTGAATAGAAAGGGTTACTGAGGACTCCAATCTAAATTAATCTCTTTCCAGTCTCGCCCTGCGTACCGCCCATGGGTAATAATACGAAGCAGATGGATGCTTGAATCATCTACAATTATTCTCGAGAGGGTCGCGAAATTTGCGATCCGCGAAAGATAGGAGAGCTCGAGGGTCGTAAAACTCCCTCGTAAACGAGCAAAAGGGCTCTTATTTTTGGGGGTTATAAAGACTTTATGACAGGAACGAAATAGACGAAGCATTCACTGTCCATAAACAATAGAAATTCATAAGACATAATAAAGCATTTTCCTCTTGAAGAAAGATAAATCCACATAAGCACTGATCATATCTAATCCAATATGTGAATTGTCTTTGCATGAGATAAAACGTTATCATTATAAACTGAATACTAGATTTTTAATAATCTTGGAAAGATTAAAAAAAAAAAGAAGAAATATTTGAAACAGACATGCGGAATAAAAAAAAAACAAACCATATATTCGCCTGCTCTACTCGTGGTCAACTTTCTTGATGGCCCTTTCGTGAATTTTTACCGTGATATTCTGGAGATAAGTATATATTTAGGTTATTTATCGCGCGGCTCTCAACCAGAATAGAGTTTCCTTAGCAATTTGCTTTAATTTTGACGTTATTTAGTTCTACTTGAATAGTTTCTGCTCCGGCTTCTTTTGTCATATATGGGTTGTTTATCACAAATGGTGTTTTTTGCTATGGGACAGAAGGGTGTACTCACCTTATGAATAATAATAATAATAATAATAATAATAATAATAATAATAATAATAATAATAATAATAATAATAATAATAATAATAATAATAATAGGTGCTCAAATCACATCTTGCCTACTGTACTTTATTCTCATTTTCAAAACTCATTTTTTTTTTTTTTAAATTTGTATTACCTTCCTTTGAGCACCCTCTGCTCCTAAAATGATATTTCATCTGAATTTTCTTTGTTAAGGTTCTTAAGATGCCGTTCCTGTCGCTCTCAGCAAGGCAAATAAATCATGTTACTTTACCGACTATTTCTTGTTACTTCACGAAGTAATTCTTGTTCTGTTGTGATCTAACCTCGATTTTTTCAACTTATAGCTACTACAATCCAATATTGTATTTATAGCTCCAATAATTCAAAATGATACTTATAGCTACTATAATTCAAAATGGTACTTATAGCTACTATAATTCAAAATGGTTTTTATAGCTACCATAATTCAAAACGGTACTTATAGCTACTATAATTCAAAATGATACTTATATCGACTACAGTTAAAAATGATACTCATAGCTACAATAATTCAAAATGACACTTATAGCTACTATAATTCAAAATGATACTTATAGCTACTATAATTCGAAATGATCGAACGCCCCAATGGACATAGCATATAGTCATCATACTTGCAAGGAAAGCATCCACAGAGAATGTCTGTATACAAAGAATGAGAGACAGGGAGTAAAAAAAATTAATAAACAAGTAAAAAGGAATATTGGAATAACCAACAACCAGGCCACCACTCACAATAACGATAATAATTATGACAATCGAAGAGATTCAAAATGACGAAAATTTCCTTTCGTATTCTTTTGATTTTAGGATTAGACTGAATGTGTTTTGTCTGAAAAACAATTTCGAAGGAGGCTTTGCTCTTAAGTTTGTGATGTATATTTTTACTTCTAGCAAATAAAGCCTTGTCAGCGTCGATGTCCTTTGTTGTCGTGGTCCTCAAGGGGCAAAATGCAACTTGCATATATTCACCTTCAATTTCGGTGTGATATTGAAAAGGTGCCGTTGGTTATATTCCTCTTTGATTATTTCATTGTTTATCTATTTCTTACTTCAGTTCTCTATCTGCGTATTTTTTCACGCTTTTCCTCATAACTCTCGTCAGTCAGAGACATTTTTCTTTTTCTTACACATACAGTATATGAAATTTGCTCTGCAGTTTGGTGGAAAAGTTTCCGGCTTTCTGTTAATTTCCACGAATTGTTATCTTTCATGCTAGGATCTGAGCTGGGTCATTTTAAGGCTGAAGAGCTGTAGTTGATTTTTTTTTTTTAGAAATACGCTCAGAAAAGCAAAACAAGAAGAGCAAAGGTAAAAATAACGAACTGAAATCAGGCGAAAACAAAATATTTCTGTACTTGCTGTAAATAAATGTCTAAAAAATAAAATAATAGTGATATATAAGTAAATTTTGAACCCTGCAAAACTGCAATAAATTGCTTTCTAATGATATAAGTATAAATCATTGTTATTTACGTCCCGCAGAACAAAATGTAATGATAATTATAAGAATTTATGCAAAATTAGTTTTCATGCTAGGAAGCTGGTCAAATAGTTGCATTCTATCGTAGTATGTTAAAACAAACATTTATATGCCTTATTGTAAAAAGTTATTCACCGAAATAAAAGAATATGTATATAAGGTTTTTTTTGCTCCATGTATATTTGCCACAAATTGCCTTTCTAATGAGAAATTGTTTCCTCCTAATTATTTCATCGATTGCAAGATAAATTACTAAATTAGTAATAATAATAACAAAAAGCAATAATAATAATAATAATAATAATAATAATAATAATGGGCCGCCTTTGGGCAAGGGCCCTTGCTGGCATAAAGCTGACTTATTCTAAACCAACCAACAACCTTCCTCTAACACAACCAAGTGTTGGCTGCTGGAAGAGGTTTCCTATAATATTATCACTAATCACACAACAGCTGGGTCCACCAGATGAGCATTCACTCCCACGAGGACGTGGTACTTCAAACGCAAGTTCATTCCTGCCAAACCATAAAAGCTTTAGGGTGTCTTGATGTGACTCCTTCATTGTCAGTTGAAAGTCGAATGGCTCACTTGAGCAGCTCGGAAGAACCCTAGAGAAATATCTGATGATAATAATACCGTGCGCAACCAATAAGGATGAATACGGGCTTGGAGAGTAAACTACAACAAAGAAACATGACCCTCCTCAGGTCAAGGGCGAAGAACAGGAGATGAAAGAGGAAAAGGAAAAGTAAAATGACTTAGTTACTGAAACAAAGGAGATAGTGCAAATAATAATTCGAAAAAATCCTAAACTGGAAAAATAAAACGAAGTAAAAATGCTAATGAAGCAATTTCTTAAAAAAAGTTAATCAAATACATTAGGCTGGAAATCTGAAATGAGAAACAAAAACACAATAAAATTCGAGAGAGAGAAAGAGAGAGAGAGAGAGAGAGAGAGAGAGAGAGAGAGAGAGAGAGAGAGAAGATAAATTGAAGCGATCATGGCGTTAGTTGGTCTTTTTCAGGATCGTGAGGGTGGTTAATGGTAGGGGGACGGTCCTTTGTTGGTGTAGGTAGTGATTTGGGAGGTAGGTGAAAATTTCTGGGAGAATTGTGTGGAGCGAGAGGGGTAGGGGGAAGCTGAAGAAAGCGAGTATTGTGGGCAGCATTAAATGTTCAGGAACAAGAAATAAGATTTCATCAAATGACAGAGAGAGAGAGAGAGAGAGAGAGAGAGAGAGAGAGAGAGAGAGAGAGAGAGAGACTTTGTTCTCTGACAATTACCAGCAACAGCTTCATATTTTTTTCCTTTTGCATATTATGATGAAGAGACAAAGAAGAACACAAATCAAGGTCGGTATTAACTAACTAAATTGTAAGCAAAAATATTTCCGTAGGAGTGAAATGCTTTCGATTTACTTTTATTTTAAAGACATCTACACGAACGTTCTGCCTGTCTTTGAACGTAATCTAGATTATTTACACACACACACACACACACATATATAGTATATACAGTATATATATACACACATGTATATGTATATATATATATATATATATATATATATATATATATATATATATATATATATATATATATATATATATATATGTAAACACTAAACCACAAATGTCGCTAAATATCGAATTCAAAATACCGTAACAGTAAGTGCATCTGTCTTGGCCAGGATTCGAACCTGGGCTTTTGGTTTAGATTCAGTGATAAACGGTCGGCTTGGTCACTCAGCTATCAGGAGAGATATCAACACTCACTCACACACACACATATGCTATTGCTGACAAATGAATAAGAGAACTGAACATCTGCTCTCTTCCAGTGGAAGTCTTTTTGAGGAAAAAAAAAAAAAAAAAAAAAACATGCGCTCGGAAATCGGAAGTCACGAGTTCAAATCTCCCTTGAGAGGTTTAGTTTAATGCTGTCATTCAACTGTTAGGTATAGCATTAGTATACATCACGTGAAAAGTGATTATGTTCTCATAAATCTAATATATATGTTTATATATATAATTTATATCTATATCTATATATAATATATATATATATATATATATATATATATATATATATATATATATATATATATATATATATATATATATATATATATATATTAGAACTAAAGTTCTCTGGGAAGATCTGAACTCATGACTTCTGATTTCCAAGCACATAGCTTTACCGACCACACTACTGGAGAAAAATTTCTCCTTCGGTCGAAAGTCAGTGGCATTATATGTTCTAGCTGCTTTTTTACGCCTCGTATTTTTTTATACAAGCAAGCATCATGTGCCCTAAGCTTAATATGTCAGCTGTGAAAATCAGAACGAAAAAGCACGTCTTCACATTAAGTGATAGAAAAATCCACTTGAAAAATAAAATTTCAGAATCAGAAGATCCCGAAGATACGGATATTTGCTTCCGAATACTGCGAATAATAACTGAGGAGATAAATTTTAACTGTGAATGAAAAACTGTAAATTGTTTGAATATAGGAAAACAATACTGCCAGAGCATGAAGAATTAAAAAGAGGAATAATGTGAATCCAAAAATCTAATATGAATAACAAAGATCCATCGAAGTTTAAAATCTCTAAAAAACAGGTGGTAAATTGGTCTCATACCACGAACTGGCCAGACGGTTGTAATTATTGTTATCATAAATTTATATACATTTCATACGAATAAAGTCCATTAACATTGTATATAATTATAAACATAAATATAAAAAAGATAAAAAAGAGGTCCGGCAGAAGAAATCACAAGCGAAAATAACAGAAGTAAAAATAAATATATAACGATTATTTCTATAAGTCTCTTCGCTGAATAACTTTCATTCAACAATTTTGTCAACAGTTCTCCGATGAATGGCCAGAATATGACAGAAATTCCAAATTTCTTCTCTTCAACAACCTTAATAACTCTGTCAACAGATGGTATTTGACAGTCATATAGGATTTTTTGGTAATATTCGCTAATTATATACAGCAAATGATGATCAAATTACTTTGGAGAATATGAAATAATAGTTCTTGTGCTGAGGAGCTGAAGATGGCAGTTGTCCAAAATAATTTATGATCGGTTATGGTAATTCTGGCCAATAATTTTTTATTATTGTTAATGGTAATATCTTTCTACAATATTTAATTGATGTTAACTCTCCCAAACATGATATGCATTCAGTGAGTACAGTCGTTTCACTGTTAATACGCAGCTAATGAAGACAAAAGTCTCCTCAATCATCCAGAAGACGCGGCACTCAGTATACTGAGCCCTACAAGAGGAAAGAAGACAAGAAGACGAAGATGAAGAAGAAAAGGCAGAAGAAGAATAAGACACACCGAAAGGTCGTTTGTTTGTATTTACTCTGGTATTTCTCAGGAATCCTGGACCTGGCAACCCTCTGAGGCTGGTGGAGAAATGTCTCTAAATGTATTCAAATCAGGGAGAAAGATACTCACTGATGTTCCTCGCTTTTTCTCCCTGGGAGGAACTTCTGGAAAAGGAGGAGGAGGAGGAGGAGGAGGAGGAGGAGGAGGAGGAGGAGGAGGAGGAGGAGGGAGGAGGAGGAGGAGGAGGAGAGAACGCAAGATTCCAAAGCGAGAGCTTGTTTTCTGAGGGAAGAGGAAGGAAAAAAAGAACAAGAATCCAGAAGGCGAGATTGTTTTCTGAGTATGATTAGGGGATTTGAAAAATGGAAGCAATTTGTGCTCGGGGAAGAATCTGGGTGACATGGGAGAGAGACGCTTCCGTCGTCAATTCAATTTCCACCAGGAACAAAGGTTCATAAAATGCTCTGTACTCTGGGACGATGCAAACTTGTACTTGATTTTTTGTTTGCGAATTAAAGAAAGTCTGTTATGTTTATCGTTTTCTTTAAATTAATAAGGTTTTCGTTTTAAATAACACATACCCTTTTTTGTATAGTAAAATTTTCCTCGTTGGGTATTAAAATACCGAATTTATATCTGAAATATTCAGTTTTCTTAGAGCATTTAAATATCAACTAACATTTTCTTTGAAATTTCAGAAAATGCCTTTGTGTAAGAACACTTTTCGTCTCTTTAAGGTCTATATTTAAACACTGCATTTATTCGCAAATACAGTACTGCTTATTTAAATAATTGCAGTTTCTGTACAAATTCAAGAATATTATAATTCTACTTGATACCTTCTTTTCATTTACAAAATCAAGATTTTTCCTGCACATGAAAACTTTCATTTATTGATAATCAAAAATAAATTATGTATTCACTTTTTACTAGAGAACGAGCAGGTTCTACTTCGGTCTTAGAAATCGCTGGCGCATCTCCAGGCTTATTAGAGGCAACTAACAGGTTCTAAACTAATTTTAGGAACCGACTATCCCATTTCATATTTATAAAAAAACTAGCTGACCAACCCGGCGCCGCCCGGGAAAACTCTAAAGAACTCAGAAAAATTTTCCTGCACCTCCTCGTACTGACTGTCCCTTTTATCTGAATATTACACTGCTGACTGTCCCATTTATCTAGATGACCAACCTGGCGCTGCCTAGGAAAAATCTGAAGAACTCAGAAAGATTTTCCTGCACCTCCTTGTACTAACTGTCCCTTTTATCCAGGAATTACTGTGCTTAACTATCCATATTATCCAAATATTACATTACTGACTGTCCCATTTATCCAGATATTACCGTGGTGACTGTCCCTTTTATCCAGAAATTACTGGACTAACTTTCCCTTTTATCCAAATATTACTTTGCTGACTGTCCCATTTGTCCAGACTTTACTGTGGTAACTGTCCCATTTGTCCAGGTATTACTGTGGTGACTGTCCCTTTTATCCAGGTATGACTGTACTGACACTACCATTTATCCAGGTGTTACTGTACTGACTGTCCCTTTTATCTAGGTATTACTATACTGACTTTCCCATTTATCCAGGTATCACTGTGCTGACTGGCCCTTTTATCCAGGTATTACTGTGGTGACTGTGAATTTACCCATGTATTACTGTACTGACTGTCCCATTTATCCAGACATTACTGTGGTGACTGTCCCTTTTATCCAGGTATTACTGTGCTGCCTGTCCCTTTTATCCAGGTATTACTGTACTGACTGTCCCTTTTATCCCGGTATAATTGTACTGCCTGTTCATTTTATCCAGACATTACTGTGGTGACTGTCCCATTTATCCAGGTATTACTGTGGTGACTGTTCCTTTTATCCAGGTATGGCTGTACTGACACTCCCATTTATCCAGGTACTACTGTACTGACTGTCCATGTTATCCAGGTATTATCGTAGTGACTGTCCCATTTATCTAGTATTACTCTATTGTCTGTCTGTTTTATCCAAGGATTACTGTGATGACTGTCCCTTTTATCCAGGTATTAGTATTACTGTGGCGACTGTCCCTTTTTTCCAGGTATTACTGTGGTGACTGTCCATTTTATCCAGATATTACTGTGGTGACTGTCCCATTTACCCCAACTAAACCTACATACACTCCCCCATTTAATTGAAACACACCCCCCCTAAACCTAAGCACACCACCCCACTAAACTTAAAACACTTCCCCATTAAAGCTAAACACACACCCCCACTAGACCTAAACACAAACCTTGATAAAGAATTATTAATCACAGGAAAGAAAAGCATTTTCAATAATATATTGCTAAGAGTATATGAAATGAGGTATGAAAAACCCGTAGAGTTTATTTATCACATAAATTGCAAAGGGAAGGGGGATGGGGTTACGGATTTGAAACCTAGCCTATTATCTAAGCTGGGTCAAATGATGACCAGTACCAAATTTTGTTTAGATCAGTCAAGCGGTTACCATGTAAGTTACAAAAGGAAGGGGGAAGGGGGATGGAGGATGGGGGTGGGGAAGGGGGGAAGGGGGTACGGGTTTGAAACATACCCTATTATCTAAGTTGGGTCAAATGATGGCCAAGTGCTAAATTTTCTTTAGATTGGTCAAGCGGTTACCACATAAGTTACAAAGGGAAGGGGGAAGGGGGATGGGGGAGGGGGAAGTGGGTACGGGTTTGAAACCCACCCTATTATCTGTTGGGTCAAATGATGGCTAGGTGCCAAATTTTGTCTAGATCGGTCAGGCGGTTACTAACATAAGTTACAAAGGGAAGGGGGAAGGGGAGGGGGAAGGGTTACGGGTTTGAAACATACTATATTATCTAAGTTGGGTCAAATGATGGCCACGTGCCAAATTTTGTCTAGATCGGTCAAGCGGTTCGGATTTCTATAGCTCACAAACATACAAACAAACATTCACTTTTATATATAAGATATTACCAGCTGGAGGCACTTCAGACCCATTAAAAGGGAAACTAGCTGGTTATACGAGAGTGTCATGAATTGATGATCATTGTTTTTTAGGTTTATTAATGATGAAGCCAGCTGTTTCTTAAACAGCTTAGGATTATAAAGGTCCAAACATAGGTCCATCAAAGAGGCAACAAGCTGGTTCGAAAAAAGTTATGGAATTGATAGTCCTTCTTCAGAGTAAATAGAAAGAAAGCCAGCTGGTTCTGTAAGAGCTGTGGTTTAGATAAAAATAAATTACATTATATATATATATATATATATATATATATATATATATATATATATATATATATATATATATATATAATATATATACATATATATATAATAACGCAGAAAGGTTATTTATTTCCACATTTCCTTACTTGCCTTTAAAATGCATCTTGAAAAATACAAAATTCAGTTAAAAGCTGCTTTCAAGAAAAATAATATCTTGCATTCCCAAATAAGATTATTTTTCTTCTTTACAAAAGACACACAAGTCGGCTCGAAATGATACGCAATATGACCAGTAAAAATAAGTGAAGTACGAAGGAAATGATTATAACTTCTGAGAGAGAGAGAGAGAGAGAGAGAGAGAGAGAGAGAGAGAGAGAGAGAGAGAGAGAGAGAATGCTATTTTTGACCATCGAATAATACTTCTACGTGAGAAGTGCAGATGGGGACGGAAAGGAAACGCCAAAATCTGCTGAGGGAATAAAATCTAATATTTAGTTTTCCTAGAAGGAAAATAAACTTTGTTAATGACACGCCATGAAAACCCCGACTCCAGCATCA